>NC_047679.1:1466430-1731430 GCF_011762505.2 Arvicanthis niloticus
AGGGTAGCTTTTCTGGAGAATGTCCATGCTGTCCTCTCACAGGCTTGTCCTTGGGGATATCGTTTTTATCCTCATAAGCTAAGAAATAGAGCGAGAACTTCATAGAAGGAAAGTCAATCTCCTGGAGGAGCGTCAGCCCAAGGATCCTCGTGTAAAAATCCAGGGACTTTTTAGGATCCTTAATTCTTAGCATCGTTTGCTGCAGTAGAAAATCCTTGGTGCTGGGGTCCGGGTCGGAGCAGCAGCTGAGGGCAGTCTCATCAGTGAGGCCACTGGACGTGGGCTGTGGCTCTGCCATGGCAGCCCTGGAGAACCACCAACCACTCCTGATAGCAAACAAGCTGGCCGGCCACACGCTCCACAAGGCCATGGCAACTTTTATAAAGGACATCATTTAATTGGGGCTGGTTTACAGGTTCCAAGGTTTAGTCCATTATTGTCATGGTGGGAAGCATGGAGACATGCAGGCGGACATGGTGCTGGAGAATGCTTGGGAGTTCTAATCCTGATCTGCAGGTAGTGAGCAGAGTGAGACACTTGACATGGCTTGAGCATAGCTCAAAGCCCACCCACAGTGACACACTTCCTTCAACAAGACCACACCTCCTAATGCCACTCCCTATGCATTCAAATATATGAACCTATGGGGGCCAATCTAATTTAAACAATCAGTTTATGTTATAATCCTTATTCTAATCCATCCCTCAAAGACCATTTATTTAGATAAGTATATACTTGTAAAAGGGGTCTACCCAGACTGGGTGTGGTAATGCATGCTTTTAACCCCAGGAGGCAGAGGCAGGAGAATCTCTGGTCTATATAAGGAGCACTCGTTCAGCCAAGACTACAGAAAGAGACATTGTCTCAAAAAAAAAAAAAAAAAAGCTAAGGAGGGACTACCCAGAATTTCTAGAACTACTACCAACATCCTTCTGGTCTGACATCAATACATACACACCTAAGTATCATCATGGACTTTCTGACAGAGTTGAAGCTTATTAGGCTCAGGTAATAAGTGGAGTCTTGGTGTGAAATTTATTCATAGTAGCAGGTTGCATCTCATTTCATAGGCCTCTATGTGTCCAACTGGAATTTATGTATCTGGCAGTTAGACTCATCTCCACAAAAAGTGCAAACTTTCACCATGAGGAAAAACAAAGGAAAGGTCTGCCTCTTCCCCCATCTGAGAAACAGGATGGTAAATTAAAAAAAAAAAAAAACAAACAAAACCCCTGCAGCCTAGAGAACTATAAAAGTTAGTGCCAGGATTAAAAAAAATAGGTGAAGAAATGATGGTCCTAACATATGTAAGCAATCATTTTATTCTTTTTAAAAATTGGATATTTATTTACATTTCAAATGTTATCTGCTTTCCCAGTTTCCCCTCTGCAAACCCCCTATCCCTTGCCTCCTTGCCCTGCTTCTATGAGGATGCTCCCCCACCCACTCCCTCCTCACCGCCTCAGCATTCTTCTACATTGGGGCATCAAGCCTTCACAAGACCAAGGGCCTTCCTTCCCACTGATGCCAGATAAGGCCCCTTCAGCTCCTTCAGTCCTTCCCATAACTTCTTCATTGGGGAAGAGGTTCAGTCCAATTGTTGGCTGCGAGCATCTGCACCTGTATTGGTCAGGATCTGTCAGAGCTTCTGAGGAGACAGCAATATCAGGCTCCTGTCAGCAAATATTTCTTGGCATCCACAATAGTGTCTGGGGTTGGTGTCTGCAGATGGGATGGATCCCCAGGTGAGGCAGTCTCTGGATGGCCTTTCCTTCAGTCTCTGCTCCACACTTTGCTCTGTATTTCCTCCTATGAGTATTTTGTTACTCCTTTTCTTGGAAATGTGTTTTCTAGCCTTTTAATCTGAGGTAGTATCTGTCTTTGTCACTGAAGTGTGTTTCTTGTATGCAGCAAAATGCTGGGTTCTGTTTATGTATCCAGTCCACTAGTCTATGTCTTTTTATTGGGGATTAAGAGATATTAAGGAGAAGTGATTGTTCCTTCCTGTTATTTTTGTTATTAGAGGTGGAGTTATGTTTGTGTGGCTATCTTCTTTTGGGTTTGTTGGAAGAAGATTACTTTATTGCTCTTTCTAGGTTATATTTCCCTCCTTGTGTTGGTGGTTTACCTCTATTATCCTTTGTAGGGCTGGATCTGTGGAAAGGTGTTGTGTAAATTTGGTTTTGTCATGGAATATCTTGGTTTCTCTATCTATGGTAATCTAGAGTTTTGCAAGGTATAGTAGCCTGGGCTGGCATTTGTGTTCTCTTAGGTTCTGTATGACATCTGTCCAGGATTTTCTGGCTTTTATAGTCTCTAGTGAGAAGTGTGGTATAATTCTGATAGGTCTGTCTTTATATGCTCCTTGACCTTTTTCTTTTACTGCTTTTAATATTCTTTCTTTGTTTTGTGCATTTGGAGTATTGATTATTATGTGACTGGGGGTATTTCTTTTCTGGTCTAGTCTATTTGGCATTCTGTAGGTTTATTGTATGTTAGTGGGCATCTCATTCTTTAGATTAGGGAAGTTTTCCTCTATAATTTTGTTGAAGATATTTACTGGCCCTTTAAGTTGGGAATCTTCACCCTCATCTATACCTGTTATCCTTACGTTTGGTCCTCTCATTGTGTCCTCATTTTCTAGATGTTTTGTGTTAGAAGTTTTTTGCATTTTGTATTTTCTTTGACAGTTGTGTCAATATTTTCTATGTTATCCTCTGCACCTGAGATTCTGTCTCCTATCTCTTGTATTCTGTTGGTGATGCTTGCATCCATGACTCCTGATCTCTTTCCTAGGTTTTCTATCTTCCCTTTGTGATTTCTTTATTTTTTCTACTTTCATTTTTAGTTCCTGGATGGTTTTAGTTAATTCCTTCACCTGTTTGGTTGTGTTTTCCTGTCATTTTAAAGGGATTTTTGTGTTTTCTTTTTAAGAGCTTCTACCTGTTTACCTGTGTTCTCATGTATTTCTTTAAGTGAGTTATTTATGTCCTTCTTAAAGTCCTCTATCATCATCATGAGAAGTGATTTTAAATCTGAATCTTGTTTCTCTGGTGTTATGGGCTATTCAGGACTTGCTGTGGTAGAAGAGCTAAGTTCTGATGATGCCAAGTAACCTTCTGTTCCTTATGTTCTTTTGCTTGCCTTTCTCTGTCTGGTTGTTTCTAGTGCTACATTTACTCACTGTCTCTGACTGGATCCTGTCCTGTTATCTTGGTTGTGTCAGAACTCCTCAGTGTCCAGCTGTCTCTGTGATCCTGTGATCATGAGATCCTGGTTGTGATAGCTCCTGGGAGTCAGGCTGCTTCTGGCATTCTGAAATCCTGGTCCTGAGTTCTTGTGATCCTATTATACTATGTCCCTATGTGTTAGAGTTCCTGGGAGTCCAGCCTCCTTTGGGTTTTGGGAGATTGGGTGCAGAGGTGAAACTTTAGTGCTGCTCCAGGTGCAGGTGCAGACCAGAAGGTCATTTTGATTATTTAAATAACACTAAAATTCTGTGAGATACTGATAAAATTAAAGATTTTTTGTTGTTTCTTCATAAAAGGATTACTTTTTCTCCAAAGGTAGAAGACATGAAGTTGTGAGCATCATTTCTGACAGATGTCTCAGAGGTTCCACTGCCTTTCTGTAAGGGGTTTTCACTTCTGCAATAAAGTTGTTGATGAATAGTGTGCAAATTCTCTTCTTGTTCATGCTTGAGCTTCAGGAATCCTCATGATCTAGTTTTTTTCATTGGATGAAGAATTCATGGTTAAAAATAAATAATGATGGGACTGGCAAGATGGCTCAGTGGATGAGAGTGCTTGCTACTGAGCCAGATGTCATAAGTTCAATTTTCAAGATCCATATAGTTGGAGGAAAGGACAGGCTTCCACATATGCATGCTGTGGTAAATGCATGCCACCATGAGTAAAGGTAACAAAATATTTTAAATTGTCACATTTATTGAACACATCTAGAATTATACTTTATTCTTTTTTAGTAAATTAATTGAACATAAACAATAAACAAAGACAATACCTTTGACACTCCTTATACTTATAAGTCTACTCTATGTGATAAACTATTTGATATATACCATGAAGTATATTTATTATTCTAAGGAAATTCTCCAATTCTCTGTAGGTACAGCTTTATCAAGATTAAAATGCAGTAATGGTCTTTCTAATATGCCCTACACTCATCTTTCTTTCTTATGTAGCTTTTGCATTGACTAAGAAAGTTTAAATTTGATTGCATACTTTCTTCATAAGTAAGATTTAAGGAGTCTTTGTCTTAGAGAGATAGACTTTGTTTCCATAAATAATTTTTCCACATTCTTTTTTTTTAAAAAGATTATTTACGTATATGGGTGGTATGTCTGTGTATACATCTTCACAGCGGAAGAAGGCATCAGGTTACTATAGATGGTTTTAAGCAGTCATGTGTTTGCTGGGAACTGAACTCTTTTGGAAGAATGTCAAATGCTCTTAACTCCTGAGCCATCTCTTCAGTTTCACTTTCTCTGTATTCTTGACCATTTTCATCTTTCAGTGTTTCTTTGTCTATGAATGCATCCTGCCACTGAAGTCGGCCTCAACTTTTCATGTAGTCCTCTATCTGCTCATCATGAACACTTGCATTCACATATGTACCCACACATGTGAACATGCAGATACACAAAACACACATTTGTGTATACAGATATGTATGAAAAGAAGAAAAATGGAAAAGGATGCCGCTAGAGTAATTGGATATATGTATGTAAAAACCAAGCTTGGTACCTCGTGCCAGATTAATAAGTAACTTAACTCATTATTCCTCATAGTCCTAAGTAATATTAGAAGCAAACCCATCAATCTTTTAATAGAAAACATGAAAAACTATGTTATCTTGAATTGGAAATTTGTTAGATAGGACACTAAAGTATGAATCATCAAATAAGACCTTTATATATTTGAGTATCCCAAATTAAAAATATTTGTTCGTCAAAGGAAACTATTAAAAATAAAGCAAGCCAGAATTTTGAGATGACTTAAGAAGTAAAAGTGCTTTCAGCCTGATGGTCTGAGGTTCACCACCCCACTTTGATTTCTGAAGGAAAGAACTGACTCTTATTAGTTTTCCGCTGACTTCTATACATGCTGTGCTTTGTGCTGCTCTCCCCACTAATGCACTCATGCACATATGTAAATAAATGCAAAAAGAATTTTAAGAATGAAATACGCCATAGCTTCATAGTGGAAATTTGGGAAACACAAGTTAACAGAAGACATATCACACACACACACACACACACACACACACACACACACACACACTTCCAATAAAGTAGCAAACAATAAAAAATATTTCGATGAGTATTTCAGCTGAGAATATAATGTACACAGATAGTAAATAAGGACATGAAAAGATGCTCTACAAAATTCACCATCCAAATGTTAATTAAAAGCACAAGGATGGCTCCCAAACAGACTTCCTAGAAAGACAGACTAACAGTGTCGGTGCCTTGTTAGTCTAGTTATTTTTCTACTGATATGATGAGACACCATGACCAGGGCAACCTATAGAAAAAAAGACTATATTTGGGATTGACAGTTTTGCAGATTTAGTTAGGCCCATGATCATCATGGCAGGAACATGAGGCCAGGCTGGGCACAAATTAGAGATTTGCTAATATATTATTAGTAAACCAGCAGGCAAGAAGGTATAGATGGGATCTTAGCGCACAAAGGCTGTATTCTGTCTGAAAACCAGGCAGAGAGCATAGAGACAGGCAAAGACCTACAGGCAGGAGTTCCAGTGGGTATTCACCAGCCTAGAGCCATGCCCAAAAGTCTGGAGGTGGGCTGAGAACAGCTCCCGCCAACATCCCAGGGACTAAGATCTTGCTGATAATCAGGCTCCCTGGCATGGCCTGAGCTACCTGGAGTGTGCTCACTTGGACAGGTCCTGGTCTGAGTTCCTCCATATTCCACCAAAGCTTCTTGTTCCAGCCTGAAAAACACATTGGCTGCACAACCAGGGAAAGCAACACAGATCTTTCTTACTAATGCTGGGGACACTCTAGACTAAGGCCCATAGCTGCTTGCTCTTTGAAGATGACACAGCCTCTGAATATGGCTGCCGTCTGTGTGAGGCCTTGGACCTTCCTGTAGAGCATTGGCCTAGAAGACGAGAGCACCAATGTCCCATCCAGAGTGCAGCTGGGACGTGGGAAACTGGACAGTGAGCTTCCCACCCAAACTCACTGAAGGTTTCATGTCCTTCTTTCCTGCAGTATCTGGGAGTGGGAGACATTACTGGCAGCACCATCTTATATCCCATTGTCCAGCAGTCCCTCACCACGGACAACATATGCCTGTAGTTCTCAAGCATGGCATCCCTGTAGAGAGAGGTTTGTCTGGGTAGAATCCAGTTGCTGGCATTACTCCTGAGTGATATCCACAAACACTTACTAGGGGGTGGGGAGATGGCTGAGTGGATAGAGTGCTGCTATGTAAATGTGAGAACCAACACTCTAACTTCCAGCATCCATGTAAAACCATCAGGCATTCCAGGAGAGATGAGGCAAGGTGGCTAGCTAGATTCTAGAGGCATCCCTGGAGGAAGCTGACTGGCTAGATTAGATGAATTTTTGAGCTCCAGGTTTAACAAGAGTCTACCCCAATATACGATGGAGAATGATGGAGAAAAACACTTGAATTCAACTTCTGGCCTCCATATGGAAGTACTCATGTACACCTGTGCACATGAACACACAGACACCCCACTCCCCCACAAGACTTCCATTAAACTTAAGAGCTTTAGCTAAGCAAGTTGGTGCATGCCTTTAATTCAAACACTAGGGAAACAGAGGTAGTCAGACTTCTGTGAGTTTGAGGCCAGCCTGGTCTACAAGAGTAAGTTTCAGGACAGCTAGGGCTACACAGAGAAACACCATCACAGAAAGCCATAAACCATCTAACCAACCAACAAAAACCAACAAAAATAAAACAAAGCAAAGAAAAAAAAAATGCTTTAGTCTAATCTGAAAGAAAAACTAGACTTATGGGCTGCAGATTGTAGTCCAGTGGCTGAATGCTTCCTATTATACCCTAGGCCCTAGGTTTGATCACTAATACCACAAAACAACACTCAGAAACAACATGTATTAAGTTCATATGCAAGGAGACAGAAAGAGAATAGGTTTATATACCTAGATATGGAAAAATTATCTGTGGAATAATGTACTGTATAAGCAAGGCTGCCCCTGACAAAGGAAAAGACTTGAGAATGGAGTATGAATTATTTCTTTCTTTTAGTTGAATAAAGTTTTGCTTTAAACTTTCTTGTGTAAAAATAATAAATGCTCAGTTTGTTACCTTCATTCATCTAGTTTTGTTTGTGTGGTGGTTGGGGGATAGTTGTACATGTGCCATAGCACAGGTGTTGAGGTTGGTGGATAATTTGAGTGGGAGAGTTGGTTCTCTCCGTACACCAGATAGGCTCTGGGGATTGAACTCAAGTTGTCAGGCTTGCTAGCAACTTCATTTACAAACTAAGTCATCTTGTTGGTCCTCCCATCCTTAATTCAATTCATTAATGCTCTATTCAGGATATGTTATAGAATTTGAGCATCTATATTTTAAGTGAAACCTAATTAATTTTTTGTAATGTCTTCATTACATTTAAGGTTAAGATGAAATGGATTTCTGTTTCATCTTTCATTACAAATTGACTTAGGCTGGAGACGTCATTTAGTTAGTAAAGTACTTGCCTGACATGTAAAAGGCTCTGCAGTCAATCCCCAGCACCACATAATCAAGACATGAAAGCGTAAGCCTATAATGTCAGCACTTAGGAGGTGGAGAAAGAGCCAGGATCCGAAGATCAAAGTCATCCTTGTCTGTATAACAAGTTTAAGGCCAGTCTGGGATATGTGGAATCTTGTGTCAATAACAAAACAAAAACAAAACAACAAAACCCACCACCATCATAACAACCCAAATTGTCTGGACTTTAAAAACCTTGTGAAGCTAACCATTGATCTGATAAAGGGGTTCCCAATGGAGGAATGAGAGAGAAGACTGAAGGAGCTGAAAGGGTTGGTGGCCCCATGAGGAGAGCAACAATACCAACCAACCAGAGCTCCCCAGGGTCTAAACCACCAGCCTGGGAGCACATAGGGAGGGACCCATGACTCCAGCTGTATATGTAGGGGAGGATGACATTGTCAGGCAAAGGTGGGAGAGAAGATCCTTGGTCCCATGAAGGCTAGATGCTGAGTGTGGGGCAATTGGAGGGTGGAGAGGTGGGAGTGGGGAGGTAATTGGGGGGCACATTCTTATAGAAGCAGGAGGATGGGGGATGAAATAGGGGTGGTAGTGTATAGAGTAAGGAGATAACATCCAAAATGTAAATAAAATATTCAATAAAAAAGATTTGCTTTTGTTTCATGTGTGTGAATGCCTACATGCCAGGTGCATGTCTAGTACCCACAGAGGCCAAAAGAGGGTGTCAGATCTCTTGGAACTGGAGTTACATATGGTTGTGAGCCACCACCACAAGGATGTGGACTTTAATAACAATGAAAAAGTGGACTTGCAGGCAAAGAGAGAGCAAGTTTTCTTCTTCCAGGCATTCTCAGGAGATATAGATGGTTGTCACTCAGCTTAACAAGCCAGCCAGAGAAATGGGTGGCACTCTCAGGAAAACTCCAGCTGGCAACATGGCGGTGGCTGTTCTCGGAGCATAGCTGTGAACTTGGGAAAGAGTTAGTTACCCATGGGGGTTGAGTAGACAGCAGACCAGCGCTGATCCCAGAGCCTAGCCAGAGAAAGTGTGGTTCTAAAACTACACACAACACCTCACAGGTGTGCCTAGTGATTTGGGCTTTAGTTAACCGCAAATGTCATCAGGTTGACAAGCAAGAACACCATCACACCAGGCCTCATGAGAGCTGGAACACTGCAGACTAATGAGGAAGCTGGGTGATGTCAGGCTGGTGTCTAAACTGCACAGGCAGTGTGATCAGTAATGCAGCCTTCTCTGGAAACAGTGAACCCAGAAGATTCCATTAGCAGCCCTTGTACTACCAGGAATGGACACAATGCCTCTTTTAGTTTCAAGAGTTAACACTTAGGAGGCGCTTAGCTATCACCATATGCCCAATGGCTCAAGAGGAGTTGAAACTTACAAGGAGTCTTGTAAGACTCTGAAACTAACTAACTAGCCCACTTCTATTCACTTTAGAAATAATCTGAGAATGCCCTTGATAAGCCTGTTGTATGGGTTGGAGACACATCAGCACACAAAGTCTCAAGAGTCTACATTTCTCCAGACCTTTTATTCCAGTTGGGGAGGGCGACAGGAAACAATATACATGATAACCAAGTACAGGGTCCATCAGAAGGCTACACGGAAAGGAAGGGAGGTGTGTGCCTTGGGTTTACACTCTTGGCACTCTCAACAGCTCTGCTCCTCTCTTTCTGGGGAAGCTCAGGTAAAGGAAGCGGCAGCAGCTCTTGTAACTAGGGATGTGAAACTCCCACAAGGGTCTTTGGAGGGATGTGTCTTTTATTCACTCGCTGCCCACAATCCTCTGAGCCCTGGGTCATTTGGCTCCTGTGAGGGCACCTGTTTGACCCCCTGGCCCACCACCCCTCTGGATCAATGCTGTCACTTTTTTTTCTGAGACAAAGCCTAATCAAAACCTCAGTAGTGGATGACAGCAGCCAGTGACAGTCTCCCACATCCAGCTTTCTGGGAGCACACAGCTCTTCCTTTTCTCCCTGACTCCTGTAGCTTCCAGGCCAGGCATCATGCATACATATTAGCCCAAGCTTGGCAGGGGCACCAGGGCTGGCACTGTTGCTGGTACTATACATGGTAACCCACAGGAACCTTTATTCTGACAGTGCTGGATCTGAAACCGGAGGCCTCCTGCTCTGTCTGTGGTCCTCTGCAGCCCCTCCCCTGCCCTGTCCTTCGAACTTTTTTTTCTGTTTCCATTGGGCCCCAGGGATAGAAAAGAGGAGATTCCTGCCACAGGCATCTGTGGTAAGGTATGGCTGCTCAGGGCCGATATTGAAGAACAGAAGGAAGTGGCTCAAGCAGGCAGAAAGAGGCCTGGAAGCTTTCGAGCTGGAGCTGCAGGACTGTATCTTCTAGAAATGAGGGAAGAGACTAGGATACCTAATTCTCTTGTAACAGATGGAGGACCTTTGGTTCTTGGTACCCTACACCATCTGGCTCATACCTATTTGGAACTAGTGTGGAACTAGTGTGAAATGGCATATAGCCATTGCCTGTCAGGCTCAAGTGTGTGCTCTGTGTTTGCTGTACCTGCCTAGTTACCCTGCAGGTCTCCTTGGGTAGGGCAATATCATTTTAAGTGACTGGAAAATTTCACAGATATATTTGTGAAAGGTGATCATGCAATCCATCAGGCATTCAACTTTCATTTGTTGAGTGACAAGACCTTTCCCAGGGAGACATAAAAAACGTCCATTCACTCCAGATAGGTAGCCCACCATAAGCTAAGGTCAGATACTACCAAAGTTCAATTTAGTGAACCAGTATGCTTTATTTTGGTTACTTACTGGGATATAGGTAAAGGATTACTTACAAGGGTAGAAATAACTCCACAGAACCAAGGGCCTCCCCTCCCACTGATGCCAGATAAGGCCATCCTCTGCTACATATGCAGCTGGAGCCATGGGTCCCTCCATGTCTACCCTTTGGTTGGTGGTTTAGTCCCTGGAAGCTCTGGAGGGTCTGTTTGGTTGATACTGTTGTTCTTCCTATGAAGTTGTTAACTGTTGGGGGCTGCCCTAGCCACACCTAAAGATGGCGCTGAGCTCCTAAGTGCTTTGAGAAAAACAACTCCTTATTTGGCATTGAGGCGTGCTTGTGCATGGGATGATCTTGCATGTGCAGTGCTGGGCCTATGGCTGGGTGAAGTGTGGCAGTCTCCTGTTGGCTCCCAGTAGTGGATATAAGCTGTGGACCTGGGTGTCTCGGGGGCTTCCACCATTTTTCTCCATGTGCTATTAAGAATTCCTGAGTAAACCGCTGTTAGAAGAAACTGGCCAGTGCTGTCCTTAGTCTCCTGCTGGTCAGGGTCATAGCGCAGCACAGTTAACCCCTTCAGCTCCTTCAGTTCTTCCCCTAACTCTTCCATTGGGTCCCCATGCTCAGTCCGATGGTTGGCAGCAAGCATCTGCATCTGTATTGGTTAGACTCTAGCAGAGCCTCTCAAAAGACAGCTATATCAGGCTCCAGTCAGCAAGCATTTCTTGGCATCAGCAATAGTGTCTGGGTTTGGTGTCTGCATGTGGGATGGATCCCCAGGTTGGGCAGTCTCTGGATGGCCTTTCCTTCAGTCTCTGCTTTGATCGTTGTCCCTGCATTTCCTTTTGACAGAGAGAATTCTGAATTAATATTTTTGAGGTGGGTGGGTGGCCCCATCCCTCAATTGGGTGCTGTGCCTAACCACTGGATATGGTCTCTACAGGTTCTCTTTCCCCGTTGTTGGGTATTTCTGCTAATGTCCTCCCTGTTAGATCCTGGGAACCTCTTGGGTCCCTGACATCTGGAACTTATCTTTATTTTTTACTTTTGGGAGTTACATTTCACAGTGAAGTCAATTTGTGACTTCACAGGAAAAACAAGGGTAAACTCCATTCTACACCCTCCTCTTCACTTTCAGAGTGTACTGAACAAACAATTTTGCTCTCTAAAACCTTAACTGCACTCAGCCTAGTAAAAAGGTCAGACAAGATCCTTAAACTAATTTGCTATGCAGGAGCCACTCTGGGGAAAGTGTAGCTACAGAGACTTTTAGGATGCTTGGACACTATTGGTAAGAGCAGTTGCCTGTACTACTCTGGGTAGACTGAACTGTTGGAATAAATAGATTCAAAATATGATAGTTCAGACACAGTCCTTATCTTGCTCATGTAAGAGTGAATTATAGATATTCCATTATGGCAGGCAATGTTCCTCTGCACATACCCAGGCAGGTGCCATCTGTACCATCTTCAACACAGCTTCTGAGGCAAGCTGCTTATCATCATTGCTGGAAGTGAGAAAGAGAAGGGAGGAGTGCAATCAAGGATTGTTACTTGTTTTCACGAATGCCACAGTCAAGAAAGTAGGGAAGTTATTTCTTCCATGCAGAGGTCAGAAGAATCTCAGCTCCACCCATACTATTAGCATGAGTGTCCCAAGGTCTCAAGATAATTAGTGTCAAAAGGGGTGTGAAAACTCATATCTGCAGAAAGATAACTTGTCTGCTCTCACTGCTAGAGGAAACGTGTACTTTCCTGTTTTGTGAAAATAGATTACATTGGCAAGGGAATCTCAGAAATATTGTCTAAGGGTATCTATCTTCTGAAATGCAAGGAGGAAGATTGGATTGGAATTGTTGGGGAGTGTCAACAGACAACACCGGTTGCATTGTTGAGAATCTTGTTAAAATTGCAAGACCTGCCTGTCTTCCTCTTCTAGACTGAAGTTAGGACTCATCAAAGTCTCTAGTGTTACTCTGCAAACTGAAGCACAATTGCTGAGGTTACAGAAGTAGTTTGTATCATGAAATTTTCTTATATTCTACACCCTGGATGCCCATTCTGGATGTAAAATGAGCCCTAATTTGTGCTCTCTGCTGTACTTATATAATTCTACATATATATATCCTTGTAAGTTAGTACTTGCTTTCATATACCCGTGCCTCAGACAGTAAGTCATCTGGTGTCATAGTTGGAGGGGTCCCAAGATTCAAAGGCGATGGAAGTTTCTGATAAGTTGGAAGAACGTCCTAGATTGCTACCAGATACCATTGTCTTCCCAGGTTCAAGTTACACTGATGGAAACATTGTGGCATAAAAGGAGGGTCTAGAAGGTATTTTATATGGTAATAAACATATTTATCCTCCTGAAAGTTCCATTCACAGAGTGAACATGGCTGAAACAGAACACATTAAGACTCATTTCTGGGAGGTGGAAAGATGGCTCAGTGATTAAGAACACTGGCTGCTCTTGCAGAGGATTCAAATTAGGTTTCTAGCACACATGTTGGGCAGCTCACAACCATCTCTAACTCCAACTTCAAGGGGAATCCAACACCTGTGGCCTCCATGGGCATCTGACTGAAAACACACACACACACACACACACACACACACACACACACACACACACACACCTAGAAATAGTAAAATAAACTTTTTTAAAGACTCATATTTCCAATTGGTAAAATGACACAGTGGGTTAAGGTGCTTACTACCAAAGCTTCTGATTGTGAGTTCAATCCTGGAACCCATGTAGAAGGAGAATAACATCTCTTACAAGTTGTTCTTTTACCTCCACATTCTTACATATACATACTCACAAAAATAAGTAAATGTAAAAAAAAAAAAAAAACCAAAAATTTAAATAGACAAATTTTTCGCATTGGGTTACTGGCTGAGGTGAGAAAGAGCCTACGAATTCTCAAAAGTGTGTTCTCAAGTACTATATGGACAGACCACAGTGTGTAAGTGTTCAAATCTAACTGCCTTGCATTGGCTCTTCTTTTTGGCCTAGTTATGGCTCTACTTTGAAGGTTATAGAGCCTTTAGGAAGTGAAATTTCTAGGGTCAGGCCATTGAAGATTATACTCACTTCTAGTTACTGCCTACTTTCTCTATTTCCTGGTCGTCTGTGATATATATATCTGTGATATATATATATGTGTGTGTGTGTGATATATGTGTGTGATATATGTGTGTGATATATATATTATATGTGATATGTATATATATATATCACTTTTATTTCAGGCAGTGTGTTTTCACATTTCCTCTCCCAACTCACTGTGTGTACCTGTGTATTGGGGTGAGGAGTAGGAGATGCAAGTGCACTTGTGTAGCCATGTGTGTGTATGCAGGTCTGAAGCTGACAGGGTGTCTTGCTGAACTTGAAGTTCATCAATTGGATTAGACTGGCTGGAACCAAGAAATTAGATCCTCCCACAAGGCAGTAGTGTCAGGCCAGTGCCTCCATGTTGAACATTTTTGTAATTTCTGTGTTTAAACTTTTATTTTTAGTTATTTGTGGATAGATGAATATGTGCATATGAGTGTAGCAGCTAGAAGATGCCCAGTGCATCTTGTCCTCCTTGACTGGAGTTACAGGTGATTGGGAGCCACCCAAAGTGGGTGAGATCAAATTTGGATCCTCTGCAAGAGCAGCATGCATGCATTCTTAGCTTCTAAACCATTTCTCCAACCCTTCCATGGCTGACTTTTCATGTAGCTTCTAGAAATCCAAACGCAGGTCCTTGTGCTTGCATGACAAGCAATTGACTGAGCCATCTACCCAGTCCTATTGTGTTAGTTTTTTAACTCCATCTTTACTGTTATTTTTTCTAGGAATAGAATTCTATGTTAATTAATACTTTATTTTGACCCAGAATTTTAAATATATAGTTTCATCATGATTTTATTGTGTTTCTTGGAAGGTTAGCTGTAATTGTCCCTTCTTTGAAGGTCATGTTTTTCCTCCCATCATCACAATTACCTTTTATTCCCAGAAATTTAGCAATAATGTGCTTTTTTTAAATAAATTTCTTTACATTCATTATGCCTGAGAGAGTAAAACCTCTTGAGTCAGTGTCTTGAAATTTTTTTGTTGGTATTGGTATTTCTTTAGGTTGATATACCTTCAAAACAGACATTTCTACCATGATCCATGTCTCATGTGCTGCATTTAAATTTTTTCCTTCCCTTTCCCTCCTCTTCCTTCTTTCCTTTTCCTTTTCTGTCTTCTTTACAATACTTTATTTTGTATATTTTTTATTAAGTGTTTCCCAATCTACTAAACTTTGATTATGCTATGTCTAACTTATATATAGTGTTTATCTTATTTGTTTTTTTGTGTTTTTTGTTTTTTTATTGGATATTTTATTTATTTACATTTCATATGTCATACCCTTTCCCCATTCCACCCCAATATAACACCCTATCACATCCCTCCTTCTCCTTTTTGCTTTTATACCATTTTAATTACATGCATGTATTAAAGTTGGTTTTAGGTTGAGGAACTGGCAACACACTAGATGCAAATAGTCAAGGAACAAGCAAGAGAATAAACACAAATAGTCAAAGAACAAGCAAGGCAATAAACAAAATTCTGTGATGACTCCCATGATTACTATTTCTAAGGGCTTATCAGGATGATCAAAATAACTGAGCCTACTTCTCTGTCATAGCCCAAAGTCATTTTCATGTCTGAAGCCTACTTCTTTGTTCTAGCCTAAGATTTAAATTCCTGCCTGAATTATTTCTTTGTTCTAGCCTAATGTCAGATTCTTGCCTGAAGCCCACTTCATTGTCCTTGGCCAATGTCAAATTCTTGCCAAGCAGTCCCAAAGGCTCTCTGTCTCTCCCCCTCTATTATTTCATAAACAAGACTGAACTTGTCTTAGGTCATTCTGACAAGAATGCCTTCCTTACCCATCATGGAATATGCATTATCAAAAGCAATGCATTTATGTCTTAGGTTGGTAAGGCTCTGTGCAGAATCTTACCAGTCCTTGGCTTGTCAGCCTGTTCATTTAATAACTGTCTGGGCATCCATTTTCAGGTTCAAGTCAAGTACTTTGGCTGACAACAAATTAATGTCATTAAAGACAAGCTTTAACACAATGGGCAGGAGTAAAAGTATTACCAGGCAAAAAGGGCTAGCATGATCAAGCTATATATGCCATTCTTGAAGCTTGAACAAAATAGAAATACTGACCTCAGGCCATGGGTAATTTTATCAGCAGTATCTGCTATACAGCAGAGCAGCATTCTTTAAATTCATAATCTCACTATGCAAAGTTAAAACATCCAGAGAGGTGTTAGAATTATGCAAAATACACTGCATGTGTCTTTAAACTTTTTCCTAATTATAATGTCTACCATTGTAAATTTTAGAAGTAACACAAATCCAATGGTATTTGGCATGACATTCAAGATGGTTCTTTACTCTTAAACTCTGAACCTCCTTCCAATAATTTGAATAGGATAAAGAGCATCAATTTTTTGTTCCAAACTCCTATCTAAATCCTCTTGTGTACTCAACACATTAGTGACATTTTTTGCTAAGTGATTAGCAAAAGTAGCTATCTTGACTCCTTGTGTCACAGCAATTGCAGAAGCAGTGGTGCTAGCAATTAATGGAATTAAAGATGTTATACCAGCAATAATCAAGCTCACTACCTTCTTGCTTCTGCTTAAAGCCTGAATCACTTCTTTCAGTACTTGCAAGCTTTTTTTCAGAATGCCAATGTTCTGTAATGTTCAAGGAAAAAAACAAAAGCTGGTTGATAGACCTCTGTAACAGACATTTCTTTTGTTTTAGGATGAAATGTTCTATAGATGTCAGTTAAGTCCAATTGGTTCATAATTTCTGTTAGTTTCATTATGTCTCGGTTTAGTTTCTGTTTCCATGATCTGTCCATAGCTGAGATTGGGGTGTTGAAATCTCCCACTATTATTGTGTGAGGTGTAATGTATGCTTTAAGCTTTAGTAAAGTTTCTTTTATGTATGTGGGTGCTTTTGCATTTGGGGCATAGAGGTTCAGAATTGTGAGTTCCTCTTGGTACATTTTTCCTTTGATGAATATGAAGTGTCCTTCTTTATCTTTTTTGATTACTTTTGGTTGAAAAACTATTTTATTTGATATTAGAATCGCTACTCCCGCTTGTTTCTTGGGACCATTTGTTTGGAAGATTGTTTTCTAACCTTTTACTCTGAGGTAGTGTCTGTCTTTTTCACAAAGGTGCGTTTCCTGAATGCAGCAAAATGTTGGGTCCTGCTTATGTATCTAGTCTGATAGTCTATGTCTTTTTATTGGAGAATTGAGTCCATTGATATTAAGAGATATTAAGGAAAAATGAATGTTGTTTCCTGTTATTTTTGTTATTGGCAGTGGAGATATGTTTGTGTAGCTACCTTCTTTTACGGTTTTTGGAAGATTACTTTCCTGCTTTTTCTAGGTTGTAGTTTCCCTCCTTGTGTTGGAGTTTTCCACCAATTATGCTTTGAAGTGCTGGATTTGTGTTGAGATACTGTGTAAATTTGGATTTGTCATGGAATATTTTGGTTTCTCCATCAATAATGATTGAGAGTTTTGCTGGGTATAGTAGTCTGGGCTGGCATTTGTGTTCTCTTAGGGTCTGTATGATATCGGTCCAGGATCTTCTGGCTTTTATGGTCTCTGGTGAGAAGTCTGGTGTAATTCTTATAGGTCTGCCTTTATATGTTACTTTGCCTTTTTCCCTTACTGCTTTTAGTATTTTTCCTTTGTTTTGTACATTTGATGTTTTGACTATTATGTGGCGGGAAGTATTTCTTTTCTGGTCTAAACTATTTGGAGTTCTGTAGGCTTCTTGTATATTTATGGACATCTCTTTCTTTAAGTTAGGGAAGTTTTCCTCTATAATTTTGTTGAGGATATTTACTGGTCCTTTTAGTTGGGAGTCTTCCCCCTCATCTATACCTATTATCCTTAGGTTTGGCCTTCTCATTGTTTCTTGGATTTCTTGTATATTTGGGGTTAGTAGCTTTTTGTATTTTGCATTTTCTTTGACAGTTGTGTCAATGTTTTCTATGGTATCTTCTGCACATGAGATTCTCTCTTCCATCTCTTGTAGGTCTGCCAGATGATCCTGGGCCAGATGGCAGAAGAACAGATGCTCCAAAGTTTTGTAGTAGAGGGAGTGTCCAGGTGTTCAGAGGTCTCTATAAATTGACTAAGTTTTAGAAGCTATGCTTTGTGCTTCCCACAATTATTGTTAACTCAGTCATTCTGGATTTCTGACGGGGTTGAAAACTTATAGCCTCATAGCCAATCCTGGCTATTTACTTTGAGAGAAAAGATTTGAGTGGATGGTCGTCAGCTGACATTCATCCTAAAGCCAGGTTCAGAACTAAATGTTTTAGTTAGGATAGATGACAGAGGTTCTGGTTAGTCAATAAAATGATGGACTAGGTATTAGGACTATCTTGTACCTCACTGGTACAAATTGGCATAATTATGCTCTAATTGTAATTTGAGAGAAAAGTTTCATTTTAACAGGAAGGGTGATATGTAGGAGGAGCTAAGGTGGGAGGAGTACTGAGAGGAAGAGAAGGAGTAAGAAGAGGAGGAGAAGAAGGAGAGGAGAAGCTAGGTGATGAAAGAGAGAAAGAGGGGGAGCCGGGTGGTGGTGGCGCACGCCTTTAATTCCAGCACTTGGGAGGCAGAGGTGGATTTCTGAGTTCGAGGCCAGCCTGGTCTACTGAGTGAGTTCCAGGACAGCCAAAGGCTATACAGAGAAACCCTGTCTCGAAAAACAAAAAACAAAAAACAAAAAACAAAAAACAAAAAACAAAAAAAAAAAAAAGAGAGAGAGAGAGAAAGAGGGGGGAGACAGGGAGGCAGATGTTCATGTATCTCCACCAGTCAAAGATAGTTGATATATCTAGGTTGGGTATTGGGTTACACCTCTGATTGAGCAATACCAAACTTATAAAGCGTTTGATTAACATTTTTAAAAAATGTATAAGTGCAAAAAGGAAAAGGGGGCATGGGATAGGGGTTTTCTAAGTGGGGGGAATGGGGAAAGGGGATGGCATCTGAAGTGTAAATAAAATATCCAATAAAAAATGAAAAAAAAGATTATGATTTTTACCAGCCATAATCAAGATATCTGGGCACCAAAAATAATCGTGGCAATTTGTTGTAATGAATAAGGCAAACATCAGTGCAATAGAGATATTTCAAAATTATAGCAAAAAAGGAAAGGTAGAAGAAAATAGAGAAAGCTCTTAGTTGTATTGTCTTTGAATGAATTCTAGGTTAACAGATAATAAACTAGATGTTGAATACCAGTCTACTAAAAAAGAAAGATATTTAGTGAAATACCTATAAGAAGATGATTATTATTAAACAAGAGGAGAATTTGGCCCATAATATAGTTGCAATTGAGGTTTCAGACAGTCCTGAATGGTTGGGTTATCTCAAAAGGAGTATGGATTGAATTGTGTATTTCTATCTGTATCCGGTGCTCAGTGACTCATTACTTGTTCCAGAATGGTAGGGAGAACAGATTACCTTGACAGAGGCAGTTCCCTGTTAGCTGAGGCCAATTTCCAATGATGAATATAGCTGGGAGTTTAGTAGATGATTTTCCAGGAAACTGGGTGACCAATGTGTTGTCCCAGAGGAGATCTGAGCAGAGTATCAGAAAACTCATTATAACAGCTATTGATGTGTAAAAACCATCTAATAAGTACAGAAGAATTAATATAATGAGTAAGTCACTATTTGGCAAGCCTGAGTATAAACATTTAGCCAAGGATACTTGGGTAATGTCAAAGGCCTTTAATTTTAAAAAAATGTTTTTTAAATAGGATGCTAACATAGAAACAAAATGTCATCCAACAGATTACTCGCTAATTAGAAAATTTAACATCATTAAAGTGGTATGTGCAATGCTACCTCTGAAGCACTCTTGGCTATTCTGAATTTGTGGTATTGAGAATGGAGCCCAGGACCTTGTGTATATTAGACAATTTCTCTACTTCTGAGTTCCCCCCTGTAGCTCCAAGTATTCTTGTTAAACATGCTTAACTAGCTGGGTGTCGTGAACCACATTTGCAACATCACCACTTAGAAAGTGTAGGGAGGCCGGGTGGTGGTGGCACACGCCTTTAGTCCCAGCACTTGGGAGGCAGAGGCAGGCAGATTTCTGAGTTCGAGGCCAGCCTGGTCTACAGAGTGAGTTCCAGGACAGCCAGGACTACACAGAAAAACCCTGTCTCGGAAAAAAAAAAAAAAAAAAAAAAAAAAAAAAGAAAGAAAAAGAAAAGAAAAGAAAGTGTAGGGAGGAGGATCACAAGTATAAGCATAGCCAGGGCTGCATGGTGACACCCTGACCTCCCAAAACAACAAAGAGTGACTAACTAAATCTGATCAAGCCTCTAAACTCAATTTAAAGTCTACAGAAAATAAAGGGTATGAGGAAGAAGGTTGGATGCTATTGGGAGGAAATAATTGGGTGGTACCAAATATGGAGCACTGTAAAACAAGTCAATTGACTCAATTTCTTTAAAAATGTGATGCTGGACTACCAGGTCAGGACAATGATGGCAGCATAGGCTTTTAGCTACTTATATACTATCTTGACAGTAGAACCATTAAGGAAAAATAGTTCATGGACTTGAACAAAACAAGTTGCTAAGTATCCCTAGGAATCCTAGAATGTGAAGCCTCTTGACAACAGCAAAATCTTTGTAGGCCAGCAGCAATACTGAAGAGCATTGGAAGGGAGTACAGAGTGTGTGGTGGTCCTTAGAACCCAACATTGACCATACAAACTTCTCACCTGATTGGCTGTCTACTTGGTTTGAATTTTTTCCAATCTTGCCATCTCATTTGGCTGCTTTTCAGGGTATCTACTTGCCTCCAGATGCCCCTGAGATGACCCACACTGTTTCATCCCACCAAACTTTGGACGTGTGCAGTCTGGATTACTGTTCTCTTTCCTCACTTTGCTGTGTATGATTGGTAACACAGATTTTTCCACATTGAAGCAGGGATAAGTCTTTGTCCTTATCAACATCCTAAAGTCCCAAGGATGTGTCAGGTTTTACAATAAACGATCACAAGAGCTGAGGATATAGTTCAGTGGTAGACTCTTGATTAGTAGCCACAGGGCCCTAGGTTCAATTCCCAGCACTGCAAAACAATTTTACAAAACCATCTCAATATCTCTGTGCCCTAGAGACAAGATTAGCTAAATCTGTTTCTGTACAGCTCATCATCTGGAAGAAAGGCAAATGTCGGTCCCCTCGTGTGAGAGGTAACCACTATAACCATGAATCAACCTGGGACCCATTCTCTTAGCTCAAAGTGATTGTGGTGAGGTCCAAGAGGAAAATGATATTACTCTTCTGCAATATTTTCTTTCTTGAAGGACTTCACAAATATGTTCAACCTGCTCTCACATAGGTTGGGAGGAGGATGGGTTGATATTTTAACTATTTATTGGCCACCTCAGTGTTACATTTCCTAGATATGCATAGTTTGTTGATCTGTGAGGGTGTGAATGTGCCTTGTGAATGTGCCTTGTGAATACAAGGAGTTACTTGTATACAAATCAAACATTGATATCCTTCTGGCTTGCCTTTGTACCTGTCTTAGAGTTTGACCAACACATTGTAAAGTCAAAGTAATTTAATGAGTTTACTTCATAGACAAATATATATTTTTTAGAAATTGTTAAAGTTACACTGACAAGAAATGACACTAGGGGCTGGAAAGATTGCCAGTGGTTAAGAACATGTTCTGCTTTCCAGAGGACCCAGGTTTGATTACCAACATCCACATGGTAGTCATAACCATCAGTGGCTCTAGTTTCAGGGGGACCCAATGCCCTCTTCTGGCCTCTGTGGGTACATGGCTCACAGACATACAGAGTAAAAGAACTTTCATAATAAAAACAAAATTAGGTAAAGAAAGAAACACCATTAGATGGTAATTCCAATTGATTCAGAAAAAAATCTCCAGAAAAAAAATAACTATTTGTGTAAGGTAACAGATAAGGTAATAAATATAAATCTATTTGCATTTACTATATGTACACATCCAATTAGATCAGCACTATTTTTACTATATTAATCCTATTGATCTATAATCATGGGAGTTTTTTTTCTGATATCTTCTTCAATTTCTTTCTTCAAAGACTTGAAGTTTTATCATACAAATATTTGACTTGCTTAGTTAATTAACCCAAGATATTTTGTATTATTTGAGGCTATTGTGAATGGTGTTGTTTCCTGATTTCTTTCTCTGTAATTTGTCATTTATCTTGTTTCTGATTTTTCTGGAATTGCTTTGAATTTCTTTCCATTTAATTTGAGTTTGGCTATAAGCTTGCTGTGCATCGCCTCTACTATGTTTTGATATGTCCTCCTTTGTATCCCTAATCTCTACAGGACTTTTATCATGAAAGAGTGTTGTATTTTGTCAAAGCCTTTTTTAGCATCTAATGAGATGATTGTGTGGTTTTCTTTCTTTCAGTTTGTTTATGTAGTGGATTACATTTATCAATTTTCATGTATTGAACCATCCCTGCTTCTTTGGGATGAAGCCTACTTGATCACGGTGGATGATTTTTTTTTGATGTATTCCTGGATTAAGTTTGCAAGTATTTTATCTAGTATTTTTGCATTTATGTTCATGGGGGAAATTGGTCTGTAATTCTCTTTCTTTGTTAAGTCTTTATGTGGATTGGGTATCAGGGTAACTGTGGTATCAGAGTAACTTTGGCCTCATAAAATGAATTGGGCAATGTTTCTTCTGGTTTTATTTTGTGGGATAATTTGAAAAACATTAGCATTAACTCTTCTTTGAAAGTCTGGTAGACTTTTATGCTAAAACCTATTGGCCCTAGTATTTTGTGTTTGGGAGACATTTAATGGTCGGCTCTATTTCAGTAGGGGTTATAGTCTACTTGTTTATCTGATCTTGATTTAACTTTGGTAAGTTGTACCTATCGAGAAAACTATCCCTTTTATTTTTTTTTAAAGAGTTCCCATTTCGTAGAGTAAGGATTTTTAAAGAAATGTTCAACATTCTTAGCCATCAGGAAAATGCAAATCAAAACTGCTTTGAGATTCCACCTGTCAGAATGGCTAAAATCAATAAGACAAGTGACAGCTCACGCTGGAGAGAATGTGGAGCAAGGGGAACACTCATCCATTGTTGGTGGGAGTACAACCATTATGGAAATCAATATGAAGGTTCCTCAGAAAATTGTGAACCCATCTACCTCAAGATCCAGCTATGTTACTCCTGGGCATAAACCCAAAGGATGACCCACTGTATCACAAGGATACTTGCTCACCTTATGAGCGACTTCATTCATAATAACCAGAAACTGGAAGCAACCTAGATGTCCTTCAACCAAAGAATGGATTAAGAAAATGTGATTCATTTGCACAACGGAGTATTAATTAACTGTTAAAAAAATGCCTCAATGAAATTTGCAGGCAAATAGATAGACCCAGAAAAAAAAAACAAAAACAAAAAAAAAAAAAAAAACAAGTGAGGTAACCCAGATCCAGAAAGACAAATATGGTATGCATTCACTTATAAATTGATATCAGCCATTAAGTAAATGATAATCAAACTACAATCTATAGACTCAAAGAGGCTAAGTAATAAGGAGGACTCAAGGGAAGATGCATGTGTCTTTCTGGGAAAGGGAAATAGAATAATGTGTGGGTGAACTGGGAGCAGGTGGGAATGGGAACAAGAAAGCTCAGGTATCTGGGGGAGGGATGGAGAGACCAATGGAATTGAGTGGTATTTATGGAATGGTGTGGAAACAGTGTAGAAGAAACATCCTGAAATCTCTGAAAGTGATCCTATTGAGAACGTCTAGTAATGGGGAATATGAGTATAAACTGGCCAGCTCTTGTTAGCCAGGCAAAGCTTCCAGTGGTGGGACTGGGTTGTGTTCTATTGAGTTCTTGGCCAAGGGGGTTCCATTGAAATCCAAAAACAATCAAGGCTGCTAAGAGAATAGATTGCTCTCCACAAACAAGACAGGCAGTTCCCATTGCCGAGGATAACATCCACACAACTCACTGGACATGGAGAAGTTGAGCTGGTGTCTGCATGCAGCTTTGGTGTGTGAAGGAATTCTGCAGGCTACTGAAAAAGAAATGTGGGCACCAACCCAGCCACAAAACCTTTGACTTACAATCTGTCCTGCCTACAAAATGTGCTAAAGCAATGGTGGCACAGAACTTGTAGGAGTAGCCAACCAATGTCTGATTTGACTTTAGGCCCATTCCACAAGAAGGAACCTATATCCCATACTGTTTAGATATCCAAGAACCAGAGAGTAGGTATCCCAGAGACCTTGGGTAAGGTCAAATACTACCATTCTAAAAAAGAGAAAGTATCAACAAAATGACCCCTAATGGTATTTTGCTCTATTCAGGCACAGATTAGTGCTTTATCCAGTCATCATCCGAGAGGCTTTCTCTAGGAGCATATGAGAACAGATGCAGAGGTCTACTGCCATAAATTACACACAGAGTCTGAGATGTTCTCATCAAATTTCTTACCTCAGAGCTCAAGGAACCCCTTGGAAGAGAAGGCAGAAAGAGTGTAAGAGCCCTAGATGACAGAGGATACAAGAACAATATCTTCTGAATCAACTGAGAAAGGCTCATATAAATTCTCAGAGAGCAGCAGAGGGTCATCATGTGTCTTCACTGGGCCATCTGTACATATATTATAGCTTTTAGCTTAGTATTTTTAGGGGACTCCTGAGTGTGAGAATGGAGTGGGTCTCTGACTCTTCTGCTTGCACTTGGGACTCTTCCTCCCAATGGGTTACCCTGTCCAACTTCAATGTGATAGTTCTTGCATCATTTTATTATGTTTTATTTTGTCATGTTTGGTTGTTACCTCTTTAGGGTTCTATTCTTTTATAATGTCAGAAAGGGAGTGAATCTTGAGGGGAGATAAAGTGAGGAAGTAAGAGGAATGGGCCAGAGGAGGGGAAAATACAATCAGGTTATAGAGAGAATGCCCCAGTCTCATGGGGCATTGAACTGGGATCAGAAGACCTGGAAGAGAGAACTGGGGGATAGGGGGATCAAAGAACGAGCAGCTTGTCTATAGTCTGATCAAACCGCTGATTTTAATTTTTCACACAGGGATTATATACACAAAAAGGCAGAATGTGGGGAAGGGGATGAAGCAGGAGTGTAGGTGTTCAGAGGGAGTACAGATATCTTCCAGAACAGGGTTTTGGCTGGGTAAAGAAACAGGGAACAGGTCACTATGATTCTGTCTATGATTCACTTGTCCTTTAAGCTGGTACTATCCACCAAGGCTACCTATTCACAAGGTCTATGATTACTAGTTCTTATCCAGGCTGGTAAATTTCCACCAAGGAAATTTGTTTACAAGATCTTATAGCCATCTGCTCAGTGTTTTTTTTTTTTTTCCACAGAGACAAAGACTTTGTATTAGCAGGCATGTATGTCTGATTCAGGCCTATGGCTGATTTTAGGCGTTATAAGCAAGGCTGCTCCCGACAAGAAAAGAATCTATTTTCAATAAAAGAAAAAAATGAGTTAGCATCAATGTGAATTAAATTGTAACAAATAAAAAGTATTATTTAATTTCAAAAGCAACAACTAAAAACATCTTAGTCATAAAATGCAATTCGACAATGGATTTTAAAGATAATTTAAACAAGAGTAGATACTTTGTTAGACAGGCACAAGTTATTAAAACTAATTCAGGGAAAACTATAGAATCTTGTTAGATTTATAATAAGCCAATCATGAAACTTATCATAAAATTTGGCACACAAAAAAGTTTAGGCTCAGATGGCTTTACTGGTAAATTCTATGTGATATTTAAGAAGAATTAGTATTTTGTTTTGTTTTTCAAGACAGGATTTCTCTGTGTAGCTCTGGATATCCTGGAACTCACTCTGTAGACCAGACTGCCTTGAACTCACAGAGATCCACCTGTCTCTGCCTCCCAAATTCTGGGATGAAAAGTATGTGCCACCAGTACCTGGCTAAAATTAGTATGTTTAGCATTTATTCTTATGAACTTACAGAAAACAGAATAAAATAAGTATTAATTACCCTCATGCCAAAGTTAAACAAACATAAGAAGCATATAAATATTGATATCCTTTATGAACCTAGTATATTAACCCTCAATAAAATACTACCAAATCCAATTATGTATCATTTAAAAAATCATACATTGTGTATGGCCAAGTGAAATTTATCTCAATAGTGTGAATTGTTTTATCAACTAATAATAAGTATAATAAACCCTATTAATGAGATAAAATAAGCACAGTAATCTGAGTAGATATTGAAGAACAATTGATGAATTAAAAAACCTTTTGTAATTTTGAAAAGCCCTATAACAAAGCTGGGATACAAAAGAAATGTCAGCTACATAAATGGAATTTATAAAAGAACCACCATGAAAATAATACCTACCACTAAAAGGTTTAATGTTTTTCATAAACTCAAAACAAGGCAAGAATAGTCTACTCATCACTTTTATTCACCACTGAACTGCTGTCCTAGTTAATGCAACAAGAAAAAAATTCTACATTGGAAAGCAGTAGTAAAACTGTAAATTCATGGACAATAAAATCCCAAATATAAAATATCCTAGTGGATCAACAACAAAAAATTAGTATAACAAATAAATTTGAAGAAGATTGTAAGATCCAACAAAATTAACTGTATTTAAACACTACTTGCCTGATATGGGTGTTAGAAACTGAACTCTGGTCCTTGTCAAGAGCGCTGAGCGCTCTCCCACTGAGCCAATCTCTTCTTCACTATTTTTAATACTAAGGGACAAAGATCTTTATTGAGCTATCTTCTGGAATTTGCTCACCAAATTCCTGGAAATGAATTGCTCTAAACAGCTGTATATTGCAGAAACTTGGGGTTTAAAGTGCCAAAATAAGGTCCTTCAGTTAAAAAAGATAAAGGATAATTTGCCACTGGGATCTTCTAGGCTGATCTGGAGAAACTCTATTTTTCCATTTCCGATATTTTACTAAAGACACAGAAAAGGAGGGTCTCTTAGAGAAGTTTATATTCACTAAAATGCCTAATTTTCAACAAATTGCTGCTGATATTAACATAAATGTACTTTCATGTGATTGTTAAAAGCAAAGAATGACTGTAGCCACATGGGGGCAGCAGATACTTGGCTATTCTTACTTATTGCTTATTCTCTTTCATCTGCCTTTTTCAGATTATCAAACAGGGAGTAAAGATTTCCTCTAGAATTCCAATGCCAAAACTCTCACTTGATGGTCTGCATGTAGAATGCAAATTGATCCATTTTATCTCCTTGTACAAACTTCAAGTGGATCAAGGACCTCCACAGAAAACCAGATACACTGAATCTAATAGAAGGTGGGGAAGAGCCTTGAATACATCAGCACAGGGGAAAATTTCCTGAACAGAACACCAATGGCTTATGGTCTAAGATCAAGAATTGACAAATGGGACCTCATAAAATTGTAAAGCTTCTGTAAGGCAAAGGACACTGTCATTAGGACAAAACAGTGACCAACAGATTGGGAAAGATCTTTACCAATCCTACATCTGATAGAGAGCTAATATCCAATATAAACAAAGAACTCAAGAAATTAGACGCCAAACAACAAAATAACCCCATTAAAAAATGAGGTACAGAGCTAAACAAAGAATTCTCAACTGAGGAAACTCGAATGGCAGAGAAGCACCTAAAGAAATTTTCTGCATCCTTAGTCATCAGGGAAATGCAAATCAAAACAACCCTGAGATACCACCTCACATCAGTCAGAATGGCTAAGATCAAAAACTCAGGTGATAGTAGATGCTGGTGAGGATGTGGAGAAAGAGGAACACAACTCCATTGTTGGTAGGATTGCAACCACTCTGGAAATCAGTCTGGCAGTTTCTCAGAAAACTTGAAATAGCTCTACATGAACACCCAGGTATACCACTCCTGGGAATATACCCAAAAGATGTTCATAACAGCCGTATTTATAATAGCCAGAAACTGGAAACAACCCAGATGTCCCTCAACTGATTAATAGATACGTAAAATGTACTTCATTCACACAATGTAATACTATACAGCTATTAAAAATGATGACATCACTATCTTTGTAGGCAAATGGATGGAACTAGAAAATACCATCCTGAGTGAGGTAACCCAAAAGGGCATGCATAGTATGTACTCACTGATTAGTGGATATTAGCCCAAAAGCTTAAAACTCCCACAATACAACTCACAGACTATATGAAGCTTAACAAGAAGCGAGGCCCAAGTGTGGATGCTTCAAGTCCACTTAGAAGGGGGAGCAAAATAATCACGGGAGGCATAGAAATGGAGGGACCTGGGTGGGAGAGGGAAGGTGGAGGAAAAAAGTGGGGGCAGAACCAAGTATGGGAAGAGACAGGAAAGAAGTCCAGAGGGCCAGGAGAATGAACAGAAATATGTAGCAGTTGGGGTGGGGAACTTAGGGAACCAGTAGAAAGTCCCAGATGCCAGGGATGTGAGAAGCTCCTAGGATCCAATGGGGATAACATTAGATGAAATAACCAACAGCTGAGAGATGAGACCACCTCCAGTAGGTAGACATGGCCCCCAGCAGAGGAGGGATGGGGCCACCCACACATCTCAAAAGTTTTAACCCAGAATTGTCCCTGACTAAAGGAAATGCAGGGACAAAATTCGTTCCTCCAGCAGATGCTGAGAGAAAGGCCATCCAGAGACTGCCCCACCATGTAATCCATTCCATCAACAGACACCAAACCCAGACACTATTGCCGGTGTCAAGAAGTTCTTGCTGACAGGACCCTGGTATGGCTGTCCTCTGAGAGGCTCTGCCAGCTCCTGACTAATACAGATGTAGATGCTCGCAGGCAACCATAGGACTGAGCACGGGGATCCCATTGGAAGAACTAGGGGAAGGACTGAAGATTGTAATCCCATAGAAAGAACAACAATATCAACTAACTAACCCCCCCACCCCCACCCCCAGAGCTCCCAGGGAATAAACCACCAACCAAGGAATACACAAGGGGGAACCCATGGCTCCAATTGCATATGTAGCAGAAGATGGCCTTATCTGGCATCAATGGGAGGGGAGGTCCTTGGTCCTGTGGAGGCTTGATGCCCCAGTGTAGGGGAATGCTAGAGGGATGAGACTGAAGTGGGTGGATAGGATGGGGAGTGGCCTCTTAGAGGCAAAGGGGAGGTGAGGGTGTTGGGGGTTCATGGAAGGAAGACAGGGAAGGGTGTTAACATTTGAAATGTAAAAAAATTAAAATGATTAATTAAAAAAGAAAGAAAATTAGAGACTGCTAAAACCTAGATCTCTTGTTGGGCTTGATGGTGATGGTACATTCCTGTAACCCCAGTGCCTGGGAGACTGAGGTAGGAGGATTTTGAGTTCAAAGCCAGCTTGGTCTATATACCAAGACCCTGTTTCATATAAGCAAAAAAAAAATGAGTAAACAAAAAAAAGAACACGAATAAATGGGTAAATAAATGAATTCTCTTTTTTATTATTTGTAATGATTGCCTTCTTAGAGGTCATTGTTCTTAGTAGCTGTTGATTAGCCACTAGACTATTCTTGGGCAATCACAGTCTCTATGAATAAATGCTGATTGTGTTGGGCATTCTCAGATGGCAACTTCTCCAACTCAGTACACTGTCTCTAATCTTAGAGTATCACATCCAGAGGAGGAAGTGCATTTTTTTCTAGCTGTGCACTGCTCACCAGATCGGTACATTTGTTTTAATGTGTTTTAGAGATTGCTGGCTATGAAATCCAGGGTCTCACACACATCAGTCAAGCAGCTTACCACTGAACTATACTTCAGCCTTGTGCAGATGTTTTGTGAATGCCTGTTTTTCTTTAGATGCTTTTCATGCTGTTGTTCATTTAGCACTTGTCAGTGTAGTAATACTGCTTCTTGTCTAGGCTTGTAGATGCTGGTTTTCCCCTTCTCTTACATCTTATTCCTCCTCCCAGTTTAATTCCTGTGGTCTGATAATGTTGTGCCAGGCATGGCCTGTGACAGATGCTCAACACAGAGTAGAAGTAGCTGTGATGGCTGCTGCACTCAGGCTGACCCTTAGCACAGTACAGGGATTATACATTCATCTTCTTCTTCAGTAGGACTGTGACTGTGATCCTGTGCTGAAGCTCTTATGTGACAGAGATGTTCTAGAGACAGGCGTGGCCCTCAACTATTGTTCTTTTTATACTTGCAAAATTAGTGTATGTAACAGGAATTTTGAATGTGGGAGCTGAAAGAAAGGATATGTAAGGTTTCTACTCTATACCACCATAGGAATGGATTTATGGACAGAGAACTTTCCCAGGCCTGGATTCTTTTCTCTTTTAAAATGGGAGTTCTTTTAGATGTCATTTTCCCTTAAATACCTTAAATTCCTGTTATGGAGAATGAAGACAGCCTGGATCCAGGTGCTCTTTCCTCTAAGAAAGGACTGGCTACCTTGCCTCATGCTTAAACTCCCATTTGTTCTAGCTTTTATTTCATGGCTGTTTAAAATTTGCCACAGGAGGCTGTTGTCCCACTCCATTTGACCTAAGTCTAAATAAATCCATTTCCTCTTTTATCAATTTCTGTTTCCCAATTCCTTTTAAGATGCAGGGAAAGTAAAGATTTATGGACCCACGTGCTGGGTAACTGAATTATACAAGCTCTTGAAGGTTAAAGCCCTGCTTCACTGGACTCTGTACCTCTAGAGTCTAGCACAGCTTTCTGCAGAAAAGCTTTATAAAATGAGTAAAGGCATTGATACATTTATCGTTGAATGAAATGTTTTTCTTCCCTTTCCCCAGTTAAAGTGCTTTTATATATATTTTTATTCTCTCTTTGGAAATTTTAAAAATGTTTATTTTTAAAATAATCATTCAGCTCTTACCTCCCACACAAGGAATATCTGAGAATACCAATCCACCATAGTTTGCAAGTAGGACTTGCTGAAAGAGGAAGTTTGTAGTGTGAACAGTCCTCCACCAATATCTCAGGCACTATCAGGTCCAATACGGCCAAGTTCCGGGCATGCAGCTCTGTGATACCTCATATTACTAAAAGCCAATGTTGTGAAGTAAAGGTGAATGGCTTCCAGAAGTTCCCCAGTGTGCTAAGGATGCTTTTCATCAATTCCCACAGCATCTTTGAATGACAAGCAAGATAATTTAAGATTTCCCCCTCACTCTTCTCTTTTCTTCTCTCTCCCTCAATCTTATGCCCTTTTCCTCTGTTACAGGTGGAGACTTGAAACACAGAAAGGTTGAGAAAGTTGCCTAGCATGACTTAAAAGACACAGACAAGTCAGGACACTGGTGTTCACTTTACAAAACTACTTTCTGTCATTCAAGCAGATTCATGGCATATGGGCCATAATAATCAAAGTGACTGGCATTTCCTGCAATTCATGATCTGGTGGGGAATAGGTCATTTCTACTTCTGAATAAGTTCTTATATACTTAACTGTAAAGTAAAGAAACTTGACATAGGTAAAAATGAGTGCGAAGATAATTATTATTTTCCCCCATCTATTTATTCTGCCATTTCTATTCAAATTGTCTCCCCCTACCAGCTCCATCTTTGCCTAAGAACTATTGCTACTATGTCTTCCCTGGGATTTTAAGAAGGAGTGGCAAGACTATATTCTAAAAGTCAGCATCATGGGGAAGGAAAACATATTATTGGCTCTTTTCTCCATGAACAGAGAAATCCATAGTCCATTACCCTCCATCCTTAGTGGTCTGCAGTTGGACACTCACCTGGAAACAAAGAACTGTCTTTCAGGCCTAGGTTTGTGTCTCTGAATTCGACAAAACCTTGTTGATCCAGGGTCAGTGACATTTTGGGAATGCAGAAATTTTAAAATGAGCTGACCAATGCCTTCTGTCTTTGATGGAGCCTCCAGAGTAGTCTTGAATGTGGCAGTGGTAGGGGAAAATACCCTATTGGTCCCATTGGACCAAAACGCTGTCACTGAATATTTGTAATGGGTATTTAATTCTCAATAAAGGTTATATCACTTATTGCCAGTGAGCTTAGGTAACCATTTGTGTCATTAATGCTGGTTTTTACATTATGTCCCTAAAGTGAATTGAAGTTCCCCCAGAGTCAGACATCTTCAGAAAAATCTCTGATTGCAATGGAAGATGATGATTTATTTTTCAGAGCCTTAAATTGAGTTTCTCAGAAGAGCCTTTTAAAGCAGATTTCTCCATACATTTTGTTCTTTCTTTCTAATATCATGTGTGTGTGTGTGTGTGTGTGTGTGTGTGTGTGTGTGTGTGTGCAGTTCTTGCTGACTTACAGGAACTCTTTAAAATGGAATCCCTGACTATTTCTGTGAAATGTATTCTTTTCTGACACAGACTGCCATGGGAGCTATTTAGAGCCCGTATCATTGTGATACAGAGCGGAGTGATGCACTTTGTCAAGCATAAGGCTTCAAGTTGGCCAGGCATTTCTAGATCAGGCAAAGTTGGTGTGATTATACACCTCAGGATCCTTTTTCTCTGTACTGCACCCTCTAGAAGCAACACCGGAAGTTCTAGAATGGTTGAAATGTTCAAAGCACTGAAGCTCCTTGTATGGCACTGGGTTCACTGGCACTCAGGAAGAATCTTCCACACCCCCATTCTCTGTTGAAGGTTTATCCCTGTGATGCTTGAGTTAAAATACTTGGTATTCTTAAGCTAGGAGAATAATGAGGGAAATTCTGGGTTTCAAAGATCTTAGTTCAAATCTAAATATTGGGAAAGTGAAGCAATAGGTATCCCGTGTTTGGAATTCATTACAGAAGTGCAGATCTTGGGATACAAAAAGAGAAGTATTTTCCCAGCCACTGAGCTGAAGCAGGTGCAGACTATCTAGGCTAGCCACCTCAGTATGTTCAACAACTGAGGAGCCTTCTCATGACAGTTCTTTCAAGTTAACAGCAGGAAGTCATAGCCACATGATTCAATAAATATAAGTGTATATGAACTGTCCCAGACAAGGCTCCTGGGTTATCTACAGACCAATGTCTGAGGTCAGGTTGCAGGCTGCTTCATGTGCTACCTGCTAAGCGGAAGGCAAGATAGAAATATTCTTTGCTTGATTCCACAACAGTTGGGGCTATCACATAAAGAAATGGAATTTCCCCTTTTTATTGCCACAGGAGAATGACTTAGAAGAAAGAGAAAAGACATGCAGGTAGACTTTGACTTTGCTGAGTATGAGTATGAGCTGACATCATTCAATGCATTCAAATCTTATGGAGGTTTCTCAGATTCACAGCCCATTTGTTGGTTTCGAGAATTATTTTTAAAATCGAATAATGGATTCAGATTCTGTGGCTCTGTGTGTGGGTGTAGGTGTGGGTGGGGTGTGAGAGGACACAGAAGGGGAAACAATAGCCCACAGTGTAAGGACATTGGCATGTCAACATCAGAATCTGTACCAATTACAATAACTTCCTTTTGAATCTCAAATTACCTTGGGAAAGTGTCTGGTTTTTTTTTCTTCCCCAGCATTTCAAAACTTTTAAGCTTCTATAATGACTGCTTAATTTAGTCCCAAATGTATTACCTCCTTTATATAGAATGTGACCGCAGAAATTGGCTTTAGAAGTCGTGTGGATGGACTGAGGCCTAGTAACTTGCCTCAACAAATAGACTACCAAACCAAGACTAGAATGTCAGAAACCAGATTTTGTCTTGGGAGCAGTTGGCCTCATTGCCACCACCATTTGGCCACTCAGTAGTGCTAACCTTTGAGGTGATAATTTAACAAACTTATCTAGTGACTTTTCTTTAGGTTTTTTTTAATAGTTCTTTTGTATTTTGTTCTTTTTTTCATATATATATATATATATATATATATATATATATATGCTGAGATTCTTTCTTCTGCTGTTATTTGCATGTTATTGCATGTTCATGGTAATGAAGCATATATAAAATTAAAGAAGTCTCCTTTGTGTGTTTCTATAATGTTTGGAAATCATATTTTAGTTGGATAGTTTATATTTTCAAATGTTCTTGAGGAGTTTCTTTTAAGTTAATCTAGTTTTATTGTCAGAAGCTACTATTCAAAATAGCAGTCAAGAAGTATGTCTTTCTGTTGGCAGAGACTTAGACTACACTGAAACCATAACTTCCAGAGACATTGTTGATTTCATTTTAACATATTTCTCTTTGGGCAAACAATACAGTTAAGTTAGTACATTATTTGCTTTTTAAAAAGCTTCCATTAAGAATGCTGGATTTCTTTGCATTGTTCTTATAATGACAATTTTACAAATCGTTATTTCTTAGAGAGGTTGACATACAAACAATACACTTTAATATATACTGTTCACCTAGCTGAGAATCTTAAGAGTGGTGATTTTTCTCTACAACACTTAAAAGATTGTTAATTTATGTTCTGTGATTGTTTCTCAACTTTTGACCCAGGATTTCTTCACAGCATTTTTCTTTTGCTTATTTGAAAACAGATTCCTCTTTCATACAATCTCTCATACAACTACAGTTTCCTCTCCCTCCACTCCTCTCAGCTGCCCCCCAACCTGCACCTCCTCTCTCCCCCAGATCTTCTCCTCCTCCATTTCCTTCCATGTCTCTCCAAGAAACAACAACTAAACATGACAAAATAAGACAAGGCACAAACCCCTAAATCAAGGCTGAACAAAGCAACTCAATAGGATGAGAAGAGTTCCAAGAGCAGGCAAAACAGTCAGAAACACACCAGCTCCCACTATTACCAGTCCCACAAAAACACCAAGCTAACAACCATAACATGCAAGCAGGAGACCTGGTGTAAACGTTTGTCAGCCCTGCGCTTGCCACTTCAGTCTCTGTGAGCCCATATGAGCCCTGCTTAGTTGATTCAGTAGACCATGTTCTCCTGGTGTCTTCTTATCCCCTCTGACTCACAATTTTTTGTCCTCCTCTTCTGCAGAGTTCCCTTGGAGGGACCAAATGGAGGCCTCCAGTTTAGACTTTCTCTCTGCATAGTGTCTGGTTGGGTTGTGGGTCTCTTTACATGCTCCCGTCTGCTGAAGGAGGAAGTCTCTTCAATGACAACTGGACAAGGCAACAATCTATGAGTGGAGCAGAATATCATTAGGTATCATTCCATTGATTTTTTTTCATTTGTCCAGTTATGTTAGGCTCTACCCTAGGTCCCTGAGTTATCCATTCTTCCATCTCTAGCCATCAAGACAGTTTTGAGCATGGGCTCTCTCATCTTATGGGCCTCAAGTTAAACCAGACATTGGTTGATCACTGTCATAAGTTCTATGCCACCACTGTCCCAACACATCTTTCAGGCAGGACAGATTGAATGTAGGTCTAGGGTTTTTCAACTGTTCTGGTGTCCAGGTTTCTTTTTTGGTAGCCTGCAAAATACTTTCCTGTGCCAAAAAGACTAGAAGTTGGGGATGAAAGTTCCATGCAGACACTCGACCTCTTTCTGTTCAATGAGGTGTATGGGTATTGTTCTTGGCAATGGGGCTGCCACTGACAGTTTTCAGAGAGTGACCCTCTGTTCTAGCATCAGCCTGGGTTGTTTAGGGATATCCTCAGGACCACCTCAGCTAACAACTCACTGAATGCAACCTACTTTCATTTGCCTGGCTACAAATGAGGGCCTGTTCAGACTCCATATCCTCCATTCCTTAGGAGTCCCCGCTATGGTCATCCCCATATATTTCAGGAAGTTTCCACTGCACTAGGATTTGATACCACCCCCAACACTCTAGATATCTCTCCCCACATTCTCTCACCTCATCCTCTACACACATTTAATTTTTCCACTCCCTTCCCCACCTGTGCCCATTCTTCCTGCAGAATCGATACTAGTTCCTCTTCCCAGGAGATCCATGCTTCCCCACTAACCCCTCTTTTTTTTTTACCAAACCTCTCTGGATCAGTGGATTGCAGCTTGAGTATCATTAATTTGACAGCTTGATATCCACTTATAAGTGATTGCATATCAAATTTTTTTGAGTCTGGGTTACTTCATGAAGAATGATGTTTTATAATTCTATTTTCCTGCAAATTTTATTATGTCCCTTCTTTAACCATTAGGTAGTGTTCTATTAGATACATGTATCACATTTTCATTATCCATTCTTTGGCTGAGGGACATTTAGGTTGTTTCCAGTTTGACTATTATGAGTAAAGTTGCATTGACTATAACTTGAGCAAGTGTCTTTGTGGTAGGATGGAGCATCCTTCAGGTATATGACCAAGATTAGCCTAGGTAGGTCTTGAGGTGGAACTATTCCCAGTTTTCTGAGAAACCTACATATTGATTTCTGTAGTAGCGTGTAAGTTTGCAGTCCCACTAGCATTGGAGGAGTGTTCTTGTTCCACATCCTTGCATGAGCTGTCACGTGTGTTATTGATTTTAGCCATTTTTAGCCAAAGCATCAAATGATACTAGCTCATACTCATAAAAGTCAAGTTAGATGTGACATGTAAGAAGGGATATCAAAGTAGATTTGATTTGAATTTCCCTGATGGCTAAGGATGTTCAACATTTCTTTAGGTATTTCTCAGACATTTAAGATTTCTCAATTGAGAATTCTCTGTTTAGGTCTGTACCCCCATTTTTAATTGATTATTTGGGATTTTTATATCTAGTTTCTTTATATATTTTTGATATTGGGCCTCTATATGATGTGAAGTTGGTAATAATATTTCACCATTCTGTACACTGTTGTTTTGTCCAATTGATGGTGTCATTTGCCTTGTAGAAGCTTTTACGTTTCATAAAGTCTAATTTATTAATTGTTGATCTTACTGCCTACATGATTGGTGTTCTGTTAAGAAAGTTTTTTTCTGTGCCAATGCATTCACAGCTATTCCCTACTCTCTTCTATCAGGTTCAGTGTGTCTGTTTTTATATTAAAGTCTTTTATCCAGTTGGACTTGAGTTTTGTGTAAGGTGATAACTATGGATTTATTTGCCTTCTTCTACACATAGACATACAGTTAGACCAGCACCATTTTTAATATTTTAATACTACTGATCAATTAGTATGAGAAAATTTTTCATCCTCTGATAACTTATTCATTTTTTTCTTCAAAGACTAGAGGTTTTTATCATACAAGTCTTTCATTTGCTTGGTTAGAGTTACCTCAAGATATTTTATATTATTTGAGGCTATTGTGAAAGGTGTTGTTTCCCTGATTTCTTTCTCAGTCCATTTGTCATCTCTCTTGTTCCTGATTTTTGTGGGATTGTTTTGAGTTTCTCTCCATTTAATTTGAGTTTGGCTATAAGCTTGCTGTGATTTGCCTCGACTATGTTTTGGTATGTCCTTTGTATTCCTAATCTCTCCAAGACTTTTCTTATGAAGGTGTGTTAGACTTTGTAAAGGCTTTGGGGGGGGGCTTCTATGAAGAGATCATTGGGTTTTTGTTTGTTTGCTTGCTTGTTTATTTATATGGTGGGTTACAAATACTGATTTTCACATATTGACCCCTGCTTCTCTGGGATGAAGCCTATTTGATCATGGTGGATGATCTTTTTGATGTGTTCCTGGATTAAGTTTGCAAGTTATCAAGCATTTTTGCATCTATGTTCATGGGGGAAGTTGGTCTGTAATTCTCTTTTTGTGTTGAGGATTTATATGGTTTGAGTATCAGGGTAACTTTGGCCTCATAAAATGAATTGGGCAATGTGTTTTCTGGTTCTATTTTGTGGGATAATTTGAGGAGCGTTAGCATCAACTCTTCTTTGAAAGTCTGGTAATTATCTATGCTAAAACCTATTGGTCTTGGGCTTTTGGGGAGTGGGAAACTTTTAATGGCTGCTTCCGTTTCAGAATGGGTTATAGGTCTTTCAATAAATTGTTTATCTGATCCTGATTTAACTTTGGAACATTGTACCTATCGAGAAAACTATCCATTTCTTTTACATTTTCCTATTTGGTGGAATACATGTTTTTAAGTATGTTCTTATGAGTCTCCTGGATTTCTTCAGTGTCGGTTGTTATGCTTACCTTTTCATTTCCGATTTTGTTAATTTGGATTCTCTCTTCTTCCTCCTCCTCCTCCCTCCTCCTCTTCTTCCTCCTCCTCTTCTTCTTCTTCTTCTTCTTCTTCTTCTCTCTCTCTCTCTCTCTCTCTCTCTCTCTCTCTCTCTCTCTCTCTCTCTCTCTCTCTCTCTGATTTTTAGTTAGTTTTGCAAAGGATTTGCATATCTTATTGATTTTTCTCAAAGAACCAGCTCTTGGGTTCATTGACTTTTTGTATTTTGTTTCTAATTGATTGGTTTCACTTCTGAGTTTGATTATTTCTTGCTGTCTACTCCTCTTGGGTGTGTTCACTTCTTTTTGTTTTGGATCTCTCAGGTGTGCTGTTAAGTTGCTAGTGTAGGATCTCTCCAATTCTTTTCATATAGACCCTTAGTGCAATGAACATTCCTTTTAGCACAGCTTTCATTGTGTCCCTTAAGTTTGGATGAGTTCTGCCTTCATTTTCATTGAGTTTAGAAAGTCTTTAATTTCTTTCTTTATTTCTTCTCTGATTCAGTAGTCATTGTTTAGAGTTCCTCAGTTTCCATGAGTTTGTAAGCTTTCTGTTATTTCTGTTGTTTTTGAAGTCCAGCTTTAAGCCATGGTGGTATGATAGAATGTAATGAGTTATTTCAATTTTCTCATATCTGTTGAGGCTTACTTCGTGATCAAGTATATGGTCAATTTTGGTAAAAGTTCCATGAGATGCAGAGAAATGGTCTATTATTTTCTGTTTGAGTGAAATGTTCTGTAAATATCTGTTAGGCCTATTTGTTTTATAACTTCTGTTAACTCCAGTATTTCTCTATTTAGTTTTTGTCTGGATGACCTGTCTGTTGTTGGTGAGAGTGTGATATTGAAGTCTCCCACTATCAGTGTGTGAGCATCAATATGTGATTTACGTTCTAGTAGTGTTTCTTTTACAAAATTGGGTGCCCTTCTGTTTGGGGCATACATGTTAAGACTTACAATGTCCTCTTGTTGGATTTTTCCTTTGATGAACATGGAGTATCCTTTCTTATATCTTTTGATTAACTTTTGTTTGAAGTCTATTTCGTTGGGTATTAAAATGGCTAAACCTGCTTTGTAAATCCATTTGCTTGGAATATCTTTTTCCAATCCTTCATCCTGAAGTAATGCCTATTTGTGGTGTTGCAGTGTGTTTCCTGAATGCAGCAGAAGGATGAATCCTGGTTTTTTTTTTTTTTTTTTTTGCATCCATTACATTAGTTTGTGTCTTTTCTGCCTTCAATTAAATATTATCAATTAATTAATTGTTAATTAATTAACTGCTAATTAATTGGTTGTTAATTAATTTTTAATTAATTAACTGCTGATTAATTAACTGCTCATTAATTAACTTTACATCCCAATTGCAGTTTTCCCTCCTTCCTCTTCTCACAGCCCTTTCCCCAGCCTTACTCAATATTCACTCTTCCCTTTCTTTTCAGAAAATGGGAGACCTTCCTTGGATATCAACCAGCTCCATTATATCAAGTTGCAGTATCACTGGGTGCATCTCTTATTGAGATCAGATGAGGCAGCCCAGTAGGAGAAAGGGGTTCGAAAGGAGACAACAGAGTCAGGAGACAGCCCCTGCTCTTGCTGTTAGGAGTCCTATATGAAGACCAAGCTATATAATTGTAACATATGTGTAGAGGGCTCAGGTCAGTCCTGTGGATGCTTCCTAGTTGGTGGTTCAGTCTCTGTGAACCCCTACGGGCCCAAGTTAGTTAATTCTGTGTGTTTTCTTGTGGTGTCATTGACCCCTGTGGCTCCTACAATCTTTCCTCCCTCTCTTCCACAGAATTTCCCAAGCTCTGCCTAGTATTTGGCTGTGGGTCTCTGCATCTGTTTCTGTCAGCTGCTAGGTAAGGTCTCTCTGATAACTGTTATGCTAGGCTCCTGTTTGCAAGTATAGCAGAGGATCATTGACAGTATCAAGGGTGGGATCCCTCTTATGCCATAGGTCTCAAGCTGGACCAGTCATTGAATGGCCATTCCCTCAATTTCTGATCCACCTTTACCCCAATACATCTTGTAGGCAGGACAAATTGTAGGTCAAAGATTTTGTGGCTGAGTTTTTGTCCCTATCCTTCCATTGGAAGTCTTTTCTGGTTACAGGAGATGGCCAGTCCGGATTCCTATTTTCCATTGCTATGTTACCCTCATGGATTCCTGGGGGTTTCTATTGCCCTACATTTCTAGCTTCTCCCAGAGATGCTCTGCCTGCTTCTAGTTGACTCTTCCAGTACTCTCTCCCTCCATCCTCCCCCCAGCTGATCCCTGCTGTTCCTATCCTCACCTTACCCCCATCCAGTCACCTTTCCCCCACCACCTTGATGTCTATAGTCTATTTTCTCTTCTCAGTGAGCCCTCATTATTACTTAGCTTTTCTGTGTCTGTGAATTGTAGCTTGGTTATCCTTTATGTATTGCTAATATCTACTCATGAGTAAGCACATACCATGTTTGCATTTCTGGATCTGGGTTACCTCACAAAGCACAATCTTTTCTAGTTCTATCCATTTGCTTACAAATTCCATTATTAATTGTTTTAAATATCTGAGTAATACTCCATTGTATAAATGTACCACATTTTCTGCATCCATTCTTCAGCTGAGGGACATCTGGATTGTTTCCAGTTTCTGGCTATATGAATAAAGTTACCATGAACATAGTTGATAAAGTGTCTTTGTGGGATTTTGGAGCATCTTTTGGGTACATGCCATGGAGTGATATAGGTGGGTTTCTGAGGTAGATCTTTTCCTAATTATCTGAGAAACTGCCATATTCTCAAACTGTTTGTACAAGTGTGCACTCCCACCAACTATGGAGTGTTCCCCTTGCTCTTCATGTGCTGTCATTTGTGTTTTTGATCTAAGCCATTCTGATCAGTATAAGATAGAATTTCAGAGTCATTTTGATTTGCATTTCCTTGATGACTAAGAATGTTGAAATTTTCTTTAAGTATTTCTCACCCATTCTGAGATTCTTCTATTGAGAATTCTCTGTTAAATCTGTAATCCATTTTTAATTGGGTTATTTGATTTGTTGATGTCTAACTTCTTGAGTTTTTTTTTTTTTTTTTTTTTTTTTTTTTTTTTTTTTTTTTTTTTTTTTTTTTTATAATTTTGGATATTAGCCCTCTGTGAGATGTGGGTTGGTGAATATCTATTCCCATTCCATAGGCTTCTGTTTTGTCCTTTTGACAGTGTCCTTTGTCTTACAGAAGCTTTTCAATTTCATGAGGTCTCATTTACTAATTTTTGTTCTTAGTGCCTTCATGATTAGTGTTCTGTTCAGGAAGTTGTCTCCTGTGCCAATGCATTCAGGGCTGTTCTCTTTCTCTCCTATCAGGTTTAGTATAATCTGTTTATATGTTGAGGTCTGTGATCCACTTTGTCTTGAGTTTTGAGAAGGGTAATAAATATGTGTCTTTTTGCATTCCTCTACATGCTGACATTCAATTAGATCAGTAACATTCATTGAAGATGTTTTCTTTTTTCATTTTTTCTTTGTTTATAATTTCAGCTTCTTTATCAAAATTCAAGTGTTTATAGGTATGTAGATTTACTTTTGAGTCTTCAATTCAATTCCATTGGTCAATCTATCTGTTTTTATATCAATATCGTGCAGTTTGTACTACAATTACTCTGTAGTACAGCTTGAAATCAGGAATGGTGATACCCCCACAAGTTTTTTTTTTACTGTAAAGAATTACAAAAGCTATCCTGGGTTTTTGTTTTCCATATAAAGTTTAGTATTGTTCTTTCAAGGACCATAAAGAATTTTGTTGGAATTTTGATGGGGATTGTGTTGAATCTATAGATTGTTTTGGTAAGGTGACTGTTTTTACTATGTTAATCCTACTGGTCCACAATTATGAGAGATTTTTCCATCTTCTGATATTTTCTTCAGGGATTTGAAGTTCTTGTCATACAGGTCTTTCACTTGCTTAGTAAGAGTTTTACCATGATATTATTTGTGGCTATTGTGAGGGGTATTGCTTCACTAATTTTTTTCTCAGTCTTATTGTCATTTGTTTTATAGGAGAACTATCGATTTTTGTAAGTTAATTTGTATCAAGCTACTTTGCTGAAAGTGTTTGTCAGCTATAGAAATTTCCCAGTGGAATTTTTGGAGTCATTCATGTATTCCATATCATTTGCAAATAATGATACTTTGACTTCTTCCTTTCCAATTTGCATCTCCTTGATGTCCTTTAATTGTCTTATTGCTCTAGCTAAAATTTCAAGTATTATATTGAAGAGGTACCGAGAGAGTAGATAGCCTTGTTTTGTCCCTGATTTTAGTAGAATAGTTTTATGTTTCTCTTCATTTAATTTGATGTTGGCTTTTGACTTGCTGTATGTATATTGCCTTTATTATATTTACATGTGTGTTTTGTATCCCTGTTCTCTCCGAGACTTTTATCAGGAAAGGGCGTTGGATTTTTTTCAAAGGCTTTCTCAACATCTAATGAGACTAATATGACTTTTTAATTTCAGTTTGTCTATTTGGGGTTCATATGTTGAAACTTCCTTACATCTCTGGGATGAAGTGTATTTGATTATAGTGGATAATATTTTTGTTGTGTTCTTGGATTTGGTTTAAGATTATTTTATTGAGTATTTTTGCATCTATGATTATGAGGGAAATTCATCTAAAATTCTCTTTTTTTAAATCTAGTCTTTGTGTGGTTTAGATATCAGAGTGACTATGCCCTCATAGAATGAATTTGACAATATTGCTTCTGATTCTGTTTTGTGGAATTATTTGAGAGGTATTGGTATTAGCTCTTTGAAAGTCTGGTAGAATTCTGTGCTAAAACCATCTCTGGGCCTTTCTTCCTTCCTTCCTTCCTTCCTTCCTTCCTTCCTTCCTTCCTTTCTTTCTTTCTTTCTTTCTTTCTTTCTTTCTTTCTTTCTTTCTTCCTACCTTCCTTCCTTCCTTCCTTCCTTTCTTTGGTTGGGTGACTTATTTTTTCAACTTTCTTCTTTTCCATCCCAAAAGCTGCTCCCCTCCCAGTCCCTCCCTCACAGAGTCCCTTCCTCCACCCCCTCCCCTTCTCCTCTGAGAGGGTGGACCCCTCTGAGTATCCCCCCACCCTGGCATATCAAGTCACTCACTGCCAGATTAGGTAAGTCCTTTCTCACTGAGGCTGGACAAGGCAGCCATGGAGACTGAGCTGCATGTCTGCTACATAGGTCCTGGGGACCTCATTCAAGCCCATGTATGTTTTTTTTTTGTTTGGGAGACTTTTAATGACTGCTTCTATTTCAATGGGTTATGGGTCAATATAAATTGTTTATATGATCTTGATTTAACTTTGGTAAGTGGTATCTATTGAGAAAATTGTCCATTTCTTTTTAGATTTTTAAATTTTGTGATATACAGGTTTTTGAAGTAAGACTCAATGATTCTGGGATTTCTCCTTGTCTGTTATTATGTCTACTTTTCATTTCTTATTTTGTTAATTTTGATATTCTTTCTCTGCTTTTTAGTTAGTTTGGTAAGTGTTTGTCTATCTTGTTTCTTTTCTTTTTATTATTAGTTATTTTATTTATTTACATTCCAAATGTTTTCTCCTTCGTGGTCCCCCCTCCACAAGTTCTGCACTCCCTCTCCTTTGCTTCTGAAGAGGGTGCTCATCCACCAACTCACCCAACCACCCTCACCTCATCTAGCATCCCCCTTCCCTGGGGCAACAAGTTTCTATAGCATTAAGTGCATCCTTTCTCACTGAGCCCAGGCAAGGCTACATGTGTAGCAGACTGGCCCATGTATGCACTTTGGTTGGTGGCTTAGCCTCTGGGAGCTCTGGGGGGGGGGTTGGTCCAAGGTAGTTGATACTGTTATTTTTCCTATGTGGTTGCAATCTCCTTCAGCTCCTTCAGTCCTTCCCCTAACTCTTTCATAGTAGTCCCTGACCTCAGTCCGATGGTTGGCTGTAAGTATTTGCATCTTTCTCAGTCAGCTGCTGGTAGAGCCTCACAAAGGAAAGCCATGCTAGGTTCCTGTCTGGAAGCAGAATAGTGGCATCAGTAATAGTATCAGGGTTTGGTGCCAGTAGATGGGATGGATCTCAAGTTGTGCCAGTCTCTAGATGACCTTTCCTTTAGTCTCTGCTTCATTTTTGGCCCTGCATTTCCTTTAGACAGAAACAATTCTGGGTCAAGAATTTTGAAGATGGGTGGGCGGCCCCATGCCTCAAATGGGGGCCATATCTATCTACTGGAGTGGTCTCTTTAGGTTCCATTTTCCCACTGTTGAGTAGTTCAGCTAAGGTCATCCCCACTTGGTCCTAGGAGCCTCCCACATCCCTGGTTTCTGGGACTTTCTAGAGGTTCACCTTGCACACACCATGCTGTATATTTCTATTCATTCTCCTGGCACTCTGAGTTTCTCTACTCTCTCCTCCCTTACCTGATCCTGTTCTTCTTTTCCCTCACCCTCCTCTCTCCCACTCAGGTCCCTCTCTCGCCCCCTCTGTCTCTCATGATTATTTTGTTCACCTTTCTAAGTGAGATTTAAGTATCCATGCTTGGATATTTTCTTAAAGAACCAACTCTTGGCTTCATTGATTCTTTGTATTGTTTCCTTTGTTTCTAATTGATTTCAACCCTGAGTTTGTTTTATGCCATCTACTTTTCTTGGATATGTTTGCTTCTTTTTATCCTAGAGCTTTCAGGTGTGTTTTTAAATTGCTAGTATGAAATCTCTCAAGTTTTTTAATGGAGGCATTTAGTGTTATAAATTAAGCACTTAGCACTGCTTTCGTTGTGTCCCATAATTTGGTTATGTTGTACATTCATTTTCATTGGATTCTAAGAAGTTTTTAGTTCCTTTATTTATGTCTTCCTTTACCCAGTGGTCATTGAATAAAGAGCTGTTTAGTGTCCATGAGTTTGTAGGCTTTCTGTTGTTTCCATTGTTGTTGAAGTCCAGCTTTAATCCATGGTGGTATGATAAGACACAGGTGGTTATTGCAGTTTTCTTGTACTTGTTGAGACTTGCTTTGTGACCAAGTATATTGTCAATTTGGAAGAATATTGCATGAGGTACTGAGAAGAATATGTTTGGGTGAAATGTTCTGTAAAGATCTGTTTGTTCCATTTGAGTCAAATATATGTTAATTCCATTATTCCTGATTTGTTTTCATCTGGATGACCTGTCTGTTGGCGGCAGTTGTGTATTGAAGTCTCCCACTAGTTATGTGTGAGATTTGTTGTGTGATTTAAGCTTCAGTAATGTTTCTTCGACAAATGTGGGTACCCTTGCAGTGAGGACATAGATACTTAGAACTGATACGTCATTTTGGTATAATTTTTTCCTTTGAACAGCATGATGTATCCTTTCTGATCTCTTTTGATTAATTTTGGTTGAAAGTCTATTGTATTAGATATTAGAATATCTATACCAGCTAGCTTCTTGGTGTTATTTGTTTAGAAAATCTTTTTCCAGCCTTTTACTCTAAGGTAATGTCTATCTTTGATATTGAGGTGTTATTTCTTGTATGCAGAAGAATGATGGATCCTGCATTTGGACCCACTCTGTTACCCTGTGTCTTTTTATTAGAGAATTGAGTCCATTAATGTTGAGAGATATTAATGACCAATGATTATTAATACCTGTTAATTTGATGTCAGTGGTGATAGTGTGTGTGTGTGTGTGTGTGTGTGTATACATGAACTTCCCCTCTTTTGGTTTTGCTGTTGTGAAATTATTTATTTCCTGTGTTTTCTTGGGTGTGGCTAGCCTCATTGGGTTGGAGTTTTCCTGTACGACTGGATTAGTGGAAAGATATTGTTTAAATTTGGTTTTGTCATGGAATACCTTGTTTTCTCTATGTATGGTGACTGAAAGTTTTGCTGGGTATAGTAGTCTGGACTGACATTTGTGGTTTCTTAGAGTCTGCAAGACATCTGCCCAGACCCTTCTGGCTTTTAGAGTCTTCATTGAAAAATCAGGTATAATTCTAATAGGTCTTCCTTTATATGTTACTTGTTCTTTCTCCCTTGTATCTTTTAATATTCTTTTCTTTGTTCTGTATGCTTAATGTTTTGATTACTATGTGGTGAGAGGACTTTCTTTTCTGGTTCAATCTATTTCATGTTCTGTAAGCTTTTTGTTCATTTATAGGCAACTCCTTCAGGTTAGAAAACTTTTCTTCTGTGATTTTGTTGAGAATATTTTCTGGTTCTTTGAGCTGAGAATCTTCTATTCCTATCATTCTTAGGTTTGGTCTATTTTATTTTCTAAATATTTTGCATCAGGAACTTTTTAGATTTAATATTTTCATTGAACAATGTACCTATTTTTTTCTACCACATCTATGCCTAAGATTCTTTCTTCCATCTCTTGTACTCTCTTGGTGATAATTGTGTCTGTAGTTCATGTTCACTTACCTAGGTTTTCCATATGCAGGATTCCTTCTGTTTGCATTTTCTTTATTAAGTCTATTTTAATTTTCAGGTCTTGAACAAATTTATTCATTGTGTTCATCTTTTAAATTGTATATTCTGAATTTATTTAAGGAATTTATTCATTTCCTCTTTTAGGACCTATATCATTTTCAAATTGTTGGTTTTAACGTCTTTTTCTTGTACTTCAGCTATGTTTGAATATTTGGTGCCTACTATGGTAGGATAGCTGGCCTCTGATGAAGATATATTGCCCTGAATGTTAGTAATTACATCCTTATATTGGTGTCTATTCATCTAGATTTGTGATGATTATAGTTCTAGGTGTTAGTTTCTGAGTTTGAATTTGTTAGGTGGGTGTTTTGTTCCTTGGTTTTTATTTCGTCTGTGGATTTTCAGACAATGTATTGGCTGTATATTGACTGTTTTCCAGGGCTGCTTGGCTGATTTGCTCATGAGAATACACTTGAGTTTGAGGCTCAGAAAAAGGTAATAGGGTAGGGTGAGGGTTGGAGTCGGGGAGGGGAAGATATTTTGTAGTGATAGGTTCAACTCTAAGGATTGGGTCTAGGGAATAGAAAGAATAGAGAATGCCCAAGGCAGCTTACCTGGTCTTGCAGGCATGGTCTATGGTTGATCAAGTTGTGTCTGCCAGAGTTGGGAGCTGTAACACAATGATGAGGCAGGGAGGGTAAGCCAGGGTGGTGGTCGGTGGGAGACATAGATGGGAGTTGGTGGCTTCAACTGGTGTTCTAGTTTTAGGTTCCACCCTGTGGATAGAGCCTGGGGGAACAGAGAAGTGGAGAAGGTCTGCTGGCAGCCTACCTGGTCATCTGGTAGGCATGTCCTGTCCTGGATTTCTTGAGATTATTTAACTCAGTATAATTTTGCTCTGTATTTTCAGCTAGTCCCAGAGCTGATAAGGAAAAAAATTGTATTATAAGATAATTTATTTTACTCTTTTTATTTATTTGAAAGTTTTCTTTTCAAACAATAGCCTATTTTTATTTAAAGAATTTGTCGAATACCCTTTAACTTTTCTCAGACAATGAAACTCCTATTCATTTTTAAAATTTGTTCAAACACTTTATGAGAAGTTATTGATCTCTACTCCTACATGTACTAGGAAAAATTACTTCTTTTTCAATTATTTCAAGGTTGTTCTGTTATATGGAACATATATCCCTTGGTTATACATGTCTTCTGAGTTCGTTTATTCATTAAGGACCTTCTACATGCTAGACACTGGTATAGGCCTTAGGGATAGATATGAACAAAAACAGATGGTTTCTAGTCTTAGGGATATTATATTCTAGTGGATATACAGCCAGACAGTAAATGTGGGATAACTAGAAAAAAAACAAAATAAGGGAGTTAGGGAGTGTTAGAGAGTGGTGGAGGTGAGATACTATTTTTTTAACTGTGTGGTTGGAAAATGTTTCTCTTGAGTATTTGACATCTGAGCAGAAGTTGTAAGAAAGGGATGGAATGAAATAGGCAGATGTTCGGAGGAAGAACATTCCCAGTAGGGATACTAGCAAGTAAGAAGGCTGGATTCTGTTAAACATATTTGAGGACAAGCAAGTTGGTGAGTGATGTGGCACAGGTAAGGGTACAAACAGAAGAGATGGCATTGGGCTATGGAGGAAAACTTGTATCTTTACTCCAAGTGGGTTCTGACATCCCTAGAAGGTGTTGAACATATGAGAAACGGGGCTTTAGTGCTGTGAATTGGTGGCTAAAAGGAGAGGAAGAAAATAAGAGTGTGGGAAGTGGTAAGAAGTGACCACATTCTTCATAGACCTTGCAGGTGAGACAAAATTGGTGGATTGGATGTGTCAGAAGTCAGAGAGAGAGAGAGAGAGAGAGAGAGAGAGAGAGAGAGAGAGAGAGAGAGAGAGAGAGAGAGAGAATAAATGGTACAGGGAGCAGTTGGCAAGGCAAGAGAGATTTGGTCCAAAGACTTGTTAATTATTTTTCTTTAAAAATAACTCCTGGGGCTAGAGAGATGGCTCAGTGGTTAGGAGAATTGATTGCTCTTTCAGAAGTCCTGTGTTCAATTCCCAGCAACCACATGGTGGCTCACAACCATCTGTAATAGGATCCAATGCCCATTTCTGGTGTGTCTAAAGACAGCTACAGTGTAATTATATACATACAATAAATAAATAATTCTAAAAAATAAAAAAACCTCCTAATTGACCTATTACATTTTATTTTAAAAAGTGCTCATTAAGTACTTATAAAGTGGCTGTACTTTGGAAACACATGCATCTAGATAAATGACCTGCATCTAGATAGATAAATGAATGAATAAGCCACTTTGCTATGGTTTGAATGTCTTCACTAAAACTCATATAGAAACTTAATCTCCACTATAAAGTATTAAAAATGGGACCAACCTGAGTGTTGTGGAACATCTTTGTAATCCCAGCACTTAGGAGGTTGAGGCAGGACAACAAACACAAAGTACACACACACACACACACACACACACACACACACACACACACGTCTAAAAATGTAGGACAAGATGGGATTTTTAAGAAATGGTTAGTTCATGAGGGCAGAGTGATTAACCCATGACTGACTTTATTGATTAGTGGGGTTTCTTGAAAGGGGGCTAGTTATACAAGACAGTTTAGCCTTTTTCTTATATGTATGATTCTCCTTACTTGATGCGCTATGCTGCCTCCAGACTGTACAGTACTCACCACTGAAAGGACATTTTTGACCTTAGACTGGCCAGAGTGCAGAACTGTGAGCTGAATAAACATTTATTCTTTTTGAAAAAGAGTTCTTTGATTTTAAAATGTGTGTATATGTACGTGTCGGTGTGAGAGAATGTACAGATGTGATTGCAAGTGCTAAAGAAGGCCAGAAGAGAGTGTCAGATCCCATGGAGCTGGAATCACAGGTGGTTGTGAACTGCTTGATTTGGGAGCTGAGAATCAACCTTGGGTCCTCTGAAAAAGAGTGGTACAGACTCATAACCACTGAGTATAGATTTCAAATACATGTTTAGATGTAAATATTTGTAGTTAAGGGAGACATAAATGTGAGCTCTGGCAGCATACACATAGTAGTTAAAGCCGTGAAATGAAATGTAATAACCTTGAATTAATAAATAAATTGAACTTATATTTATTTATTATTTATTTTATTATTATCATACCACTAACCAGTGGGACCTTTTGTGTGAAGGTGCTTGTTAAAAAGTATATGTTCTCGTTAAAAAGTATAATATATGTTCTGAAGGAAACATAATAAAAAAAAACATTTACGAGCGTTATGATTTGGTTGGGGATGGATTCTTTAAGGAAGTAGTATTGAATTTGCAGCCTAAAGAGTGAAAAAAACGATTGCCCAAGATCAAATTTTGAGGAAGGGGCTCTACTAGTTTCTTAGGGTTGCTGAAACAAAGCATTAGTATCTAAATAGTTCAATTCATTCACCCATAATTTTAGCAGATGGAAGTCTCCAATCCAGAGGCAACGTGCTCTGGCTGACAGCTCTAAGAGAGAATCTTTTCTTTTCTGGTCCTTTTCTCTTCTGGCTTCCAAGTAGCCCCAGTCGCTTCTCACATTGTGGCTACAAGTTATGATCCCTGCCTCTGTCTTCACACCACCTTCTCACTCTGTTTCTGTCTTGTTTTCTCTTTTAGATAGAGTCTCATTGAGTAACAGAGGACTGGTGATCTTCCTGTCTCCTGCGTGCTGAGATTGCAAGCATGGGCCACCATACCTAGATGTCTGGTGGCTTCTCTGCCTATGATGAAAGGATTTAGGATCCCTTCTAAAGTTAGGACAATTTCATTTCAATATTTTTAACTCATATCATCTTCAAAGAGTGTATTTCTAAAGGAGGTCATGTTTCAAGGTTCTGAAAGTATACGAATAGGGGTACACAACACTGATGGTGAACGTCATTCAACCCACTGTAGGGATGACCATAAGTACTACTCTACTTCAAGCAGTGCTGCACTAGAACTGTCTCCAACCTGTTCTCAAGAGCCAGCTTGTTAAACTGTGTGTGGTATTGTACCTGTGCTCACAAATACTTGGGAGGCTGGAAGCAGATTATTTGGAGTTCAGACCATTCTGAGAAACATAGTAAGACCTTGTCTCAAGGTAACTTTTCCATTTTCAGTCATTTTGTTTTCTGGTTGATGTTATATTGGTAAATTAAAATTGGTTGTGGTGAGGGTACTTGCATAATAAGTATTGGTGAATGCCATAAATCACATTTCTTATTCTTTTGGTGAACCGATCAACATTTACCATCATATCCCTAAGTTAAAGGTCATAATTATAAAGAGATGCATCCGATATAGATGGATAGTAGTGAAGTTAGCTGTAAGGGAGACCATGGCAAAGATTTTAAATAATTTTTGCAGCTTTATTTTATTTTTGAGTGTGTGTGTGTGTGTGTGTGTGTGTGTGTGTGTGTGTGCATGCACACATGTGAGGAAGTACAAGAACCTGTGTAAGCTAGAACAGGAAGTTAGCACCCTTACAACTAGAGTTATAGGCAATTGTGAACTACCTAATGTGGGTGAACTGAACTGAACCAAATTCAGGTCTTCTGTAAGAGCAGTATGTGTGATTATGTCATTGTTCTATAGTTTCTATGCCAGTCTTTTAAAAAAATATATACTGTAAAAGGTAGTTTAATTAATTAATTAAAAAAATTTATTCACTCTACATCCCACTCACTGTCCCCATCAGTCATCCCCTCCCACAATTTTCCCCCATCCCCCATTCTCTCTTCCCTTCTCTAAGCAGGTGGGGGCTCCTCTGGGTGTTCCCCACCCTGGCACAACAAGCTCTATGGGGCTTGGCCCATCCTCTCCTACTGAAGCCAGACAAGGCAGCCCAGCTACTAAAACATATCCCACACATAGGCAACAGCTTTGGGGATAGCCCCCACTCCAGTTGTTTCAGACCCACAAGAAGACCATGCTGCACATCTGCTACATATGTTCAGGGAGGCCTAGGTTCAGTCCGTGTATGCTCTTTGGTTGGTGGTTCAGTCTCTGAGAGCCTTAAGGGTCCAGGTTAGTTGACTGTTAGTCTTCCTGTGGAGTTTCTATCCCCTTTGGGGCCATAAACCTTTCCCTTATACTTCCATAAAAGTTCCCAAGCTCCATCCACTGTTCAGATGTGGGTGTCTGCATCTGTCTGAGTCAGCAGCTGGGTCCTAGACTCCAGTCAAGCATAACAGAGTATCATTAATAGTGTCAGAGACTGGTGCTTGCTCCTGGGATGAATCTGAAGTTGGGTCAGTTATTGCTTGGTATTCCCTCAGTCTCTGCTCCATCCTTTATTCCTGCATTTCTTGTAGACAGGATAAATTGGGGGTTGAAAGTTTTGTGGGTGGGTTGGTGTCCCTATCTCACCACTGGGATTCCTGCCTGGTAACAGGAGTCAGCCTCCACAAGCTCTATATCCCCAGTGCTGTGAGTCACAGCTAAGGACACCCCTATTGATTCTTGGGTGCCTCCCCCATCCCAGGTCTCTGTTACATCCTAGAGATGCTCCCTCCTTCCCACCACTGTCAGTTGTAGATTTTTATTTATTCTCATGGCCATCTGGTCATCTTTTCTATTTCTCCCCACACCTGATCCTAACCCCACCCCATTCTAAATTCTAAATCCCCTCTCCCTCCCAGTTCCCTCCCTCCATCTGCCTCTTATGACTGTTTTAGTCCCCCTTCTAAGTGAGAATCAAACATTCTCACGTGGGCCTTCCTTCTATATTTTATTTTTTACTTTTTTGAGAAGAATTTGAGACAGGTTTACTCTGTGTAACAACCCTGGCTGTCCTGGAACTCACTTTGTAGACCAGACTGGCCTCAAACTCACAGAGACCCACTTGCCTCTGCCTCCTGAGTGCTGGCACTAAAGGTGTGTGACACAACAGTGTCAGGCATTGTTTTTAATTTTGTTCTGTGTACATGTGTATATGAACATGGGTTTATGCATGTGAACCCAGTGCCTGTGGAGGTCAAAAGAGGACATCAGATCCCCTGAAACTAGAGTTACAGGCAGCCTTGAGCTGCTCTTTTGCAAGAGCAGTAAGTGTTCTTAACCATTGAACCATCTCTGCAGCCCTATGCTGGTCTTTTCTAACAAAGTCTAAGTGGAAAACTCTTGAGAGGGATTCTTCTCAAAGGTTTTGTATCTCCCATGAAATTCTGTACATAATACAAACTTATTAAGTGCTGGTTGATTAATGGGGTTTATAGATACCTTGCACACTGATGAACACTGTGGTTAATAAGCCATCAAATGTCATCAAATCAGAATATGTAACCAGAATTAGACTGGCAATAACTAGAGATTTCTGTCACTGTATGCTATTCACTTAGCAGACATGTATTTAGAAGTAACTGTATAGGCACTGGGGAGATACAATAAATTATACATATTGGCCAGGAATTGTGGCTATGTTTTTAACCCCAGCACTGGGAAGATCCAGATGGACCTGTGTGAATTCCAGGCCAGCCAGGGTTAGATGGTAAAACCCTGTTTTAAAAAGAAAGAAAGAAAGAAAGAAAGAAAGAAAGAAAGAAAGAAAGAAAGACATATTGTATCTTTAAAATGTGATCTTACACAAAGGCCTGCCAGATATGAAGACCTGCCAGAGCATCTCATAATAAACTATTTGACAGAGCAAACAGTATAGCAGGGTCTCCTGAATTTAAAGGGCTTGTGGATAAAGAACATGTTGTTTAGGGGTGGGGCATGAAGCCCACTCTTTTAAAAATCACCTATGTATCTGGTAGTCATGGAGGCCAGAAGAAGACGTAGATCCCCCTGGAGTTCTAGACAGATGAGAGCTGCCAGTGGACTCTGAAAGTAGAGAGAAGTAAAAGTGGTGCTCACTTATTTCCTTCATTGTTGCCACAGCCTGTCTCAGAACCCCTTACAGACACACCTAAAGGCGTGCCTTACTAATGCCCTGGATGTTTCTTCATCTAATGAATCTGACAATGAAACTTAAAGATCTCAACTCCCAATAAAAGTCATAGTTATATAATCCTCTCCTCTATGAATGTGGTTAGAACCCATGGATGGTACAGTATGCTTGGGCTGATAGCAGAAGGAAGATTATCCTGGGTGGGCCTGGCCTAATCAATCCTGCCCATTAAAAACAGAACATCCTCTGGTTAGTTTCAGAAGTCAGTTATTTGAATTACAAAAAGAAAAAAAAAAGACTTCAACAAAGATGAAGAAGGCAGAGTGACAAGGAGTATAAGCATGCTCCTAAGATGGACAGAGACTTCCAGAATCAGCAAGGGCGTGGGACTCCAGTTGTATGGCTGTAATATGAATTCTGCTTCCAGTCAACATGAGCTTCAGAGTAGATTTTTCCCCAAGTGTCCCCACAAGAACACAGCAGCCAAATCAGCAGTTTGATTTCAACTATACTATACCCTGAGCAAACAACCAGCCATACTGGGACCAACTTCTGATGTAATATATAAATCAATATTTGTCATATCTTTCCCAACAATAACACCCTAATGCAAGGACTCCCCCAGTCTGAATGGTTGGCTCAAGCACAGTCAAGTGAACTTTTCTCTGCCCTAGTGCTGAGGGGAAGGGAGAAAACTCAATTCTGGTTGTTAACCAGGACAGGAGGTGAGCACGGAGGTCTGTAAAGTACCAGAGGTACCTAAGAGGGCAAGAACAGCATTATTACAAGGTGTTGTTATATATGAGTATGACATCACTGCTGTCCTGCAAATTGCAGTCACATTTATGGCTTTCCCTGCCAATTCTTGCCTAGTATGCTCTGATGAACAATGAGTATGTTGGTACCGTGGCCCTTGCAGGCACTGATGCAAATCCTTGCCCAAGGTGCTCTATTTCCTGATAGTAGTTCTCTTTCTGCAGATTAGATACTGGCTCTGGGGATGAAGGCTCTTGGATAAGATCCAGACTTCCATCTGCTCTACAGAAATAGCAGCCTGCATAATAGGATCTCAGTAACATAAAGAAGTGCCTTACTCCAGGACTGGTTTCCACTCTGGACAAGGGGAGTTGTGTGGCTTTTGTGTACATGCTTTTCAAAATGGGATTTCCAGCGTGGTGAGAAACAGCAGGGCTTCCTTTCCTTTTTAGGTGTTGATGGAACCACCTTTCTGATGAGCAGAATCAGAGGCTGATAGCGTTCCCAGAATCCAAGTTTCTCACTGTTCTCTCTGATCTACAGGAAATCTTGATAGAAATTAGTAAAAGAAAATAGTTTTAATCAAAGCTATTCTGGAGACAATAAAGGACCTGTTTGTCTCAAATTTCCATCTTAGGTGAAGGCAGGAGCTTTTAGGGAAAACAGCTAGCCACTGAGCAGAGTTTTTTTTTTTTCTCTGCAGAGCATTTCTCCTGCTTTTCTTCCTAAAAGAGACTAATTTCGCCGGGCGATGGTGGCGCATGCCTTTAATCCCAGCACTTGGGAGGCAGAGGCAGGCAGATGTCTGAGTTCGAGGCCAGCCTGGTCTACAGAGTGAGTTCCAGGACAGCCAGGACTATACAGAGAAACCCTGTCTCGAAAAAACCAAAAAAAAAAAAAAAAAAAAAAGAGAGAGAGAGAGACTAATTTCCTGGGGCTAGCAACTGTAGTTCCTTTTCAAATCCTTTACTGAAGGCTGATTCATATCGGCTGGTGAGAAAAGGGGGTGTTTTAGAGACTTCTCTTTAGAGTTTCATGTGGAAAGTATAGTAACACTTGCTGTTGTAATACTCCAATAACTTGGAGTTAATCTGTGAGTGTCTATTTCCTTCAGATTGCTCCTAAAGATGCCTTTGTTTCTGACATTATGATATCTAGTCCCCCACCTCAGGAAAAATTGGATATCTGGAGGAGTTGTTCAGTGAAATCAATGCATGTGGGAGGGGGTACAGATGGTGAGGGTGGAGAGATAGAACATAAGGAAACGTTCAAAGGAAACAGAAGCATCTGCTCCTTCTCCCTTGCAGATGTCCTTGAAGTGACATAATGACAATACCTTTTCCTGTACATACAGGGTTGTAGCACATACAGAGTTGAATAAAAAGCAGTTATTAGCCCCATTTCATACAAACAGTACTAGATGGATAGTTTTCCACTGAGAAAAATTGAATTTGGTCAAATATCTGAAACTTTGTGTGTGAAAGAGGTGAGAATTAGAACACAACACTAAATAGCATTGCACTGCAGCTACTGAAATGAAGAAGATGAAGAAGCAGAAGAAGAAGAGGGGAAGGAAGAGGAAGAGAAAGAAGAGGAGGAGGAGGAGGAAGAGGAGGAAGAGAAGGAGAAGGAGGAGAAGGAGAAGGAGAAGGAGAAGGAGAAGGAGAAGGAGAAGGAGAAGGAGAAGGAGAAGGAGAAGGAGAAGGAGAAGGAGAAGGAGAAGGAGAAGGAGAAGGAGAAGAAGAAGAAGAAGAAGAAGAAGAAGAAGAAGAAGAAGAAGAAGAAGAAGAAGAAGAAGAAGAAGAAGAAGAAGAAGAAGAAGAATTGGAAAGAATGTTGGATGAAAGAGACCCTTGGTTTATGTCGTGTGGATCTTGATTTAGAAATGGTTGCTTTTGGGTAGCGTATGCTGTGGGCTAGGAAAGAAGGCTAGCTCTTTCTCAATAAAGGTACATTCAAAGCAAGAAAACAAGTGTACCAACTACACAGCAATGGTGCAGTGAACTGAGTGGGAACAAGAGTTCTGTCCAAAGCTAGAAAATAAATTTAGTTATCTCAAAATATTTCTTGACCCCCATCTCCAAATTTGAAGTAGACCCATTATCCTGTTTAGCTTTTAATGTCAAGTGTACACAGCCTAGAGTCATCTAAGAGGAGGAACCTCAGAGAAATTGCCTAGATCAAATTGGACAGGGCCATATCTGTGATTATCTTGGCTGATAATTGATGTGGGAGGATCCAGCCCACTGTGGAAGGCAGGTGGGCTAAGGACTGAGGGAGCCAGCAAGCAGTGCTGCTCCATAAATCTGCTTGAGTTCCTGCTCTGCCAATCTCAAGAATGTACAGTGACCTAGATGTGTAACTAAAATAGATTGTTTCAGATGGGTATGGGGTGGCACACTCAGGAGGCAGAGACAGAGAGGTCTCTGAGTTCCAGGTCAGTCAGAACTATATAGTGAGACTCTGTCTTGATAAACAAACAAATAAAAAGAAAATGAATAAAATAAGTTGATTTCACACCCTAAGTTGCTTTGGTCATGGTGTTATCACAATGACAAAAAGCAAACTAAGATACATATCAACTTCTCTCTAAGAGTAACATTTTCAGTCTATTTTATCAATCTCTGCATTGTTGATATCAGGAGCCAAATAATTCTCTCTTTTTTGTTTGTTTGTTTAAACAAGTTCTCAGTACTTGGCCCAAATCAGCTTTGTATTTTCTAGATATCCCTGGCTGGGCTTGAACCCCATGATCCTTCTGCTCTTGGCTTCCTAAGCACTGGGATTAAGGGAATGTGTGACTTGTAGATGTTTCAGTGTGTTTATTTTGCAATTTCTCCAACATATTTCTGTCTTTCAGTAATAATAAATTTAAGTCAATATGCCTTTGGGTATTGCTTGAGTTGAGAGTCATATCTGAGGAATACTTGGGCAGGGATGAAGGCCATCTGGGCCAGTTACTCTCACAAATAGTTATTGAGCCAGCTGTTCCCATTCTTATGGAGTTTATATTCTAGTGTGTGAGTGTGAGTGTGTGTGTGTGTGTGTGTGTGTGTGTGTGTGTGTGACATAGAGATTTAAGCTGTAAAACTAACTATATAAGATAATTTAAGATAGTGAGATTATCAGGATGCACAAATCCTTAATATGCCATATTGGTCTAAGAATTATTTTCAGCTAGAAGCAACTGAGAAACAGCAGACACAGGAACTGTCTGCCCTACTACTCTTCTGACTAAAAGAAAGGAATACATTTCCAATTGTAAAATATTCTCCATCTCTTGAATTAAGAAGACAACTTTTTGCCTAAGGAGACCCTGGTTGCTTGAGTCTGCATAACAAATTTTACTAAGCATTCCTATTCATCATTTGCTTTCTTTCCTCACAGTTTACTACTCCACACTTCCTTTCTTTGGTTCCATCACTTCTAAATTGTCATAGCTCTGTTAAACTGCATGTAAACATTCTGCGGCTAAAAGCCTCCTTGGGCCTTTCACTGTGATTTGTTTTACAGTGCCTTCCACGCATGCAAAATTAAAAGCACAAACTAAATGGATACACCCCTTTCTCCCATTAATATTTTGTGTCATCTTAACTGACAGACCCCAGTTACTGAAAAAGGTGAGAGAAAAGGCTTACTTTAGGTGGTTTGAATAAGAATGGCCCATAGGCTCATGTATTTGAATGGTTGGTTCTCAGTGAAAGTGTTTGGAAAGGATTAGAAAGTGTAGCCTCATTGCAGTAGGTGTGAAGTAGATGTGTCACTAGAGGCAGGCCTTGAAGTCTCAAAAGCCCAGTCCCAGTCTTGTGTTTTCTACCTCCTGCTTACAGATCAGATATAAGCTTTCAGCTACTGCTCCAGCACCATGCCTTCCTGCCTGCCACCATGCTTCTTGTCATGATATCAGGGACTAACCCTCTAAAACTGTAAGCAAGCCCCCAATTATATGTTTTATTTAATAAATTGCCTTAGGCATGGTGTCTCTTCACAGCAACAGAAGAGTAACTAAGCCACTTCTCATCTACATTGGTAATAACAGTTGGGAAGAAAATAAAAGGATTTGGACATGATGTCATGAACATTAATCGTAACAGACATGATGCTGAGGCAGGAAGAAGATGGTCTTGGCTTCACAGACACTGTTTTAAATGAAAAGAGAAGTGATGAATCCATGAATTGAAGAAAGTAGGTTTAGTGAAGGTATTATATGAGGCTCCTCTGTGGAGACATCTTCGTTGACAACTGTAAGAGGGAAAGGTAAAGTCCATTTCAATACCAATATCTCAGAAATTGTACTCAAGAACTGTATTGTCAGGAATAGCAACTAAAATATCCATGTGTCAAACACTAGCCTAAAATGTTCAAAATGCAGAAGGCCAAAGTAGGTTGAGTGAAATGTGCCAGGGATGACATTGTACAAGATGAGATCAGACACATAAGACTAAGATTCAGTGGAAACTTGTGGGTAGATGAATCTCAAAAAACTCACCAAGAAGAGTTACTGAAGCATGAGTATGATAGATACATACTTAGAAATTCTGACTGTAGGAGTCTTAGACAAGTCTGAGAATACTTCCTAAGTGATATTGCTGTTGATGGTCCAGAGGCAGACATTAAGAATAACCTTAGGATCCCCATGTCTAACTCAGGCCCCATACTAGACCAGAAGCCAATCTGGCTGCCAGAACTCTAGGTTGGTTACCCACCTGAGGACCTACATCACTCTCTCTGTGCTTGGAACCCTTTTCCTTCTCCTGGGTAGCCTTGTTTGGCCTCGTTACGAGGATTTGTGTCTAGTCTTATTGCATCTTGTTATGCCAAGTTCAGTTGATATCCCTGGGAGGTATGCTCTTTTCTGAAGAGAAACAGGAGTGGGTCTATGGGAAAGGGGAGGTATATGGGGGAATTTGATGAGTGAAGAGAGGGAAAACTGTGGTCAGAATATATTGTATGAGAGAATGAAAAATAGCCTTAGGCCAAGGAAAGGTGGTTGGGTTTTATTTCTGTCACAATGGAAAGCTTTTGAAGATATCTTAAACAGGACTAAAAATATTACTTATTTATATGTGTATGAGTATTGCCTGGATGCATGAGACATATGTGAGTTATTTGTGGAGTCTGGAAGAGGGTAGTAGATCCCTTGGAACTGGAGTTATTATGGTTGTGAACTGCCATGTAGGTGCTGAAAAATGAACTTGGATCCTTTGCGAAATCCACCAGTGCTCTTAATTAATGAACCTTCTCTCTAGTCTGAGCGGAGCAGGATTTCAAGCAGCTTTTAAATTTGATTTTAATGGAGTTTGGAACACGACACCTCCAAATATGTCGCTTTCGCATATTGATTATTTAAAACTAGAAACAATCAAGAAAGAGCTAATGTAAGAAAAGCTCTTCATTTACTTCAACTGCCTAAAATAAGGTATAATTTTTCTCTTTTAATAAAGCAAATGTACATTTGTAAAAGAAAACTCCATTAGTAAAAATATCCGTGCAAGAAAGAGAAAGCTACTATGATAAAACTTTCATTGCCTGAGACTTTCATCTACATAATAAGGCAATTTTATTCACTGTACATTTCATCTTCTTTTCTTCCTATAATTTGCTTCTAATATCCCATGTGTTAGTCCATTTTGTTGCTATAATAAAATAGCCAATTCTGAGTCATGTATATAAAAAGGTTTATTTAGCTTCTTAGTTCTGGGCATGCAAGAGCATCATGTTGGCATTTGCTTAACTCTGGTGAGTACTGTGTGGTGGATGACATCCCAATGGTAGCATTGTGTGTGTATATGAGCACATGGTGAAACACTGCTAAAGAGAGACCTGAGATAGCAGAACTTACCTCATGAGCAACTCACTTCACAGAAAACTATTCAGCCCCATAAGTGATACATTAATGCTCTATGTACCACTAGAACCCACTTCTTAAAGGTTTCACCAACCCCTAATATTATCACACTGAAGACCAAACTTCTAGCACCCAATAAATCTATAGAAGATATGTTCAAACCGTCATCTGAATGGTAGCAATCTCTTTTTTAAAAAATGATTTTGTATGGCCACTTACTAAATTATAACATTTTCCATATTTGTTTGTTTGTTTAGTGTGGGTGTGGGTGTGGTGTCTGCCTGCCTGCACATGTGTATGGGCACACATACACCAAGACACGAGTGGAAGTCAGAAGACAACTCCCCAGTTGATTCTCTCCTTCTTCCTTGTGAGTCTTGGAGATAGAATTCAGGTCATCAAGCTTGGCAGCAGGTGGTTTTACTCACTGAGCATCTCACTACCCATGTATAACATTTTTCTGAGACTATTGCACATATTACCATATTGGAAATAATTTTCTTATATTAACCTATTTTATTCTATTTAATTTGTGTGCCAATCAAATAATCTGGACGATTAAGGGGATGTGGGAATGGAAAGAAGTCCCTCTCTAGACTTTGGTGACATTACAGGATGGCTGAGAGTCAGAAATATCAACAGGACTAACAAAATCAAGATTGCCCACATAGACAACTTTCATTTTTCTAGGAGAGAGTCCCAAATAAAGAATGCTACTTAAAAACAATGTTCCCAGCTTACTTAGGGCCTGAATGCTGTTCCTTTCAGCTTAGTTGTATCAACACTCCTCTCTCACTTCTAAACTCATTGTATCCTATAACACTGCATTATAATTTCACTTACAAAAAGAACTTCTGTAAGATAAGAGAAATCAGTAAATTAATTCATATTTACTTTTTGATTTTTAAAAGTAATCTCTAAACCAAGTTGCAATTATATCTCTTGGGCAGTGTAACATCAAAAGTCACAAAATTATATAGCTATTGCTAAGACAGTGATGAGTGACTCTCCCTTTTGAAGAGCCTGCTCTTACATCTTGCATGTGTTCTGTCCCTTTCCTAAGTCTTTCTTCTAAGCCTCCTCTCTTATGCTCTGCCCTGGTACTTATATCTGAAGCATGTACTAGCCTTCATCTCTGTTCAATAAAGTCAATAAATTTGCCTCTCTGACTCATCCTGAAATTCTTTTCTGGGGCATATTCAAAGCTACAGTCTTACCTGGGTGGAGGAAGGATGTCCTCAGGCTATTGGCAACAGTGCTGAACTGCATCTCCCTGCGACTACTGCCACAACTTGTCCATCTCTCCATACTATCCCCAGTGTCTAGTATAGTATCTGACATAAAGCCATTTCTTAATATTTGATTTTTTAAATTCCATGAATAATTGTTGATCTTAGAACCAGATAAGCTAAATTCTTATATATTTTGTTTGTTGCTTCCTGAGTAAAATTTCCTACTTGGATACTGCACTGGCTGGTTTTGTGTGTTAACTTGACACAAGTTAAGAGTCATTAGAGAGGAGTGAGCCTCAGTTGAGAAAACGCCTCCATGAAATCCAGCTGTAAGGCATTTTCTCAATTAATGATCAATTCGGGAGGGTCCAGCTCATGGTAGGTGGTGCCATCCCTGAGCTGGTGATCCTGGGTTCTATAAGAAAACAGACTGAGCAAACCATGAGGTGCTAGTCAGTAAGCAGCACCCCTTCACAGCCCTGCCCCAGCTCCTGCCTCAAGGGTCCAGTCCTGCTTGAGTTCCTGTCCTGACTTCCTTCAATGATGAAGTATAAGCTGAATAAGCCACACACACACCCATTTTGATTTTTTAGTCATGGTGTTACATCACAGTAATAGAAACTCTGACTAAGACAGATATTAAACACAATATGCTGAAAGTAAGTACATATAATGTTGAATTATCTAATGCTTGAATTAGAGATGGGAGAATTTGAAGTCTTATCATTTTTCACAAAGATTATATGTCTTCAGTGCAAACAAATGAAATTGTGGGATGTGGTCAGTTTAGGATAAAAAGGAGTGAGTGGAAGAAGGCAGAGATGCTGATTTTTATGGTGATCATGTGTGGGGAGGGGCCCAGGAGAGGGCTAGGAGTGAGAATGGAAGTCATTGGGGGTCATCTCTGGGACTAACTGGAGACTTGGGATGGGGGAGGCTATGGTGAGTTTATGGGGTTACCCTAGCTGAGATTCCTACCAGCGAGAGATATAGAGACTGAAGTGGCCACTTACTGTAGCCAGGCAGGACTTCCAGTGGAGAGAGGGAGACATCAACCCACCCACAAAACTTTCAACCCAAAATTTGTCCTGTCTAAAGAAGCACAGGGATAAAAATGGAGCAGAGACTGAGGGAATGGCCAACCAATGACTTTTATAACTTGAGACTCATCCCATGTGAGAGCCAACCCCTGACTATTAATGATACTCTGCTATGCTTGCAGACAGGAACCTAGCATAACTGTCCTCTGAGAGGCTTCATCTAGCAGTGGATGGAAACAGATGCAAAGGCCCACAGCCAAACATCAGGCAGAGCCCAGGAAGTCTTGTGGAAGAGTGAGGGATAGACTTGAGCAAGCTGGGGATGGAGGACAAGAAGACCTACAGAGTCAACTAACCTGGGCCCAGAGGGAGACTCCTAGAGGCTGAACCACCAACCAAAGAGCATGCAGGGGCTGGATGCAGGCCCCCTACATATTTATAGCACATATGCAGCTTGACTTTCATGGGAGTCCCCTAACAATTTGAGCAGGGCTCTCTCTGACTATGTTGCCCACCATTGGATCCCCTTACCCTACCTGGACTGCCTGGTTGGGCCTCAGAGGGAGAGGATGTGCCTAGTCGTGCTGGGACTGGATGTCCCAGAGTACGGTGGTACCCAAGGGGTGCTTCCCTTTCTCTGAGGAGAAGGGAAGGGGGTAATGGGAGTAGGGATTTATAAAGGCAGGACTAGGGGGAGAGGAGGGAGGGGGACTGTGATCCAGATGTAAAGTGAATAAAAAATAAATTAATGAAAGAAGGTAAAATTAATTAAAATATAGTTTCAAATGGTTGTTAAAGTGAGAGGCCAATTTAGGCCAGTGGTTAGATTTTTTTTTTTTAGAATGAACTTAAAAGATGTAATCTCGAGTTTACGTATTCATTGGATTATATAACTCAGATGTTTAAAGAACCATAAACACTCAGCTAAAGGCTCAAAAAGCTTCTCTCAGAAGTGATCAGCAGGCAATTTCTAAAAGCTTTTTGAAGTAGATAATTATCTATGGTGGAGAGGGCTTGGTGACACTTCCCTTTGGTGATTATCTCAGACATTTAATCTAATTGTATTTGAGGACAATATAAAAGTGTGGGAAAAGTTAATAGTTTTTTAGTTTTAGATAACTCATTTGAGAAAGACTGGAGGCAGAAAAGGTGTGTGTATGTGTTCACATATATGTAGAATAGTCTGCTTTCCAGTCTAATAACATTCCAAGGAAATGAAATTTGATCTGTGATGAAGTTGCAAATGAGAGTGGGGTTTTAGAGAAGAACTACTGTGTTCTTAGCCTTTTACCACCAGTCCCCACATATTTCCTGGGATGGAGAGAATCCAGCAGCAACATTGTGATTTTGGCTTTAGAAAATCCTTTGTGTTTGCTTTGTTAGGAACTTAGTAGTTATGCTGGATAGTTTTATGTCAACTTGACACAAGCTAGAGTCATTTGAAAGGAGGAAACCTCAAATGAGAAAATGTCTCCATGAGACTGTGCTGTAGGCAAGACTGTAGGAAATTCTCTTAAGTAGATTCTTAAGATTGAAGTGAAAGAGATCCAGCCCATTGTGGGTGGTACCATCCATGGATTCTATAAGAAAACTGAACAAACCATAGGAAGCAAGCCACTAAGAGGGGGCTCTCCATGGCCACTGCTTTAGCTCTTGCCTTCAGGTTCCTGCTCTGAGTTCCTGTCTTGACCTCCTTTGATGGTAAACAGCGATATGGAAGTGTAAGTCAAACAACCCTTTCCTCCCTGTTTTTGGTCATGGTGTTTCGCTGCAGCAATAGTAACCCTAACTAAGACAGAAGTAAACCCTATAACTTAAGTTTGAAATGGTTTTCTGATGATTTCCCAGGAAACAAAAGAGTAGACAGTATTTTTTTTAATGGTGGGGAAACCAGGGCCTCACACATGCTAAGAAGATGCTCTATCTACTACTGAACTGTGTCTCTAATATATTTAAATTTTATTTATTCATCATTATTATTGTTATTGTTGGTGGTGGTGGTGTGGGGGTGGTACATATGCCACCATATGTATATGAAGGCTAGAGGACAGCTTTTTAAAGTTGATTCTCTCGTTCCACCTTTATGTAAGTTCTAGAGATCAAAATCAGGTTGCCAGGCTTGCTTGGCAAGCATTTCCACTTCCTGAGCCATGGGCTCCAGTCCTTCAATCTTGCAGAAACTCTACCACTGAGCTATACCTCCCACTCTCCAATCTTAAAGGATTGGAACAGTGTCTGCGTTTGACACATTATGTGTGGGCTAAATCAAGATTCAGAAGCATATATAAAGCATGAGGGGATGGGGCAGGGGCTGGAGAAGGTTTTGTTTGGATTCCTTATTGAAACTGAAATAACCTGGGCACCTGTGACACTGGTTTAAATTCTGATCAGTCAAACGGGATTAATGAGATCAACACCTAGAATAGGTAAGGTGAGAACCAGAAAGAGAAAAGGGACTGATGTCAGAAATGGTAGATTGGTGCCAAAGGGCAAACTTTAATCTCCTCCAAGTTGGCCTGAAGCCCTATCCTTCATTCAAGACTTAGGAGGCCTTGCATGATGGCAAGAGAGGGTTGAGGTATCATGAACAGTATTCAAGCTACCTTCATTCGTTACTGGTTGCATTGGGGTGTTATCTTGATGAAATTTTACTTTGTTTTGCATTGAATGAAATAAATACTTACCTCATTTGTTCTTTTGACATTTTTCTCTTGTGGTTTCTTCTGTTATGTGTTTGTTTTGGAAGGTTTGTTTGCTTCATTGTCTCCCCTTTTGTTCTCAAGACTCCATTGAGTTTGCCATTGGAAGTGAGGAGGCCTCATACAAAAGGTTGGCTAATCATGGGAAAATGTGTGATGCACATAATGGTGATGAGTCAGAGAAGCAGTAAAAGTCAGCAGAAAATAATCCTTTATATTTTGCTCCTCTTGGTTTGTTGTCTTGGGATCCTGAATTCAACTGATAAAAGACAGATTCATAAGAAAGAAAGAACCTCACAGTGTTAAGAAATGGTACCCAGGAAGTAGGCAGATGATTGATACTTACACTGTTTTAGGCTTTTCTGAGGAAGGGTTGAGGCAATTTCTGGGAAGGGAATCAGAGCAACATGGTAAATAAGGATAGTCATATTATGCAGATGTTAGAGCCTTAGGTGGCAAGAATATTTAATCATTACATTATATGTAAAGGTGCTTTGTCTGCATGACTGTCTGCTTACCACATGCATACATAGTGCCTGTGGAGGCCAGAAGAAGGTGTTGGATCCCCTAGAACTGGAGTTACTGGATGTGAGTGACCATCCATGTACGTGCTGGAAAGCAAACCCTGGTCCTCTGAAAGAGCGGTCAGTTCTCTTAACCACAGAGCAATCTCTCTAGCTCCAAGAAATGTTTTCTACAGTGATTTTCTTCCTGATATGAGATAGTTTTTTAAATGTAAAATTTATTTTAAAGGGGCAAATTATATACTCTCATTTGAGTAGGTAGAAGTCTTCCATTGTTATTGTTGTTTTTCTTTTTTTCTATATCTGCTGATACATAATCACTTTTAACTCAAAAGAATCCATGTGCCAAAGGAGTATATTAGGGTGGCATTTTCTTATACTATTCACGGACAAGGAATTTTGACAGTGGAGACAAATTGAGCTAGATATGAAGTTTAAGATTCTGTTCACAATATTTCTAACATCAGACACCTCTGTGCCATTCCAGAGTTAAGACTACAAAACAAAGGCTGGAGAGATGGGTCAGTGCTTAAGACTGCATACTGTTCTTGCTAAGTGGCCCCAAACTACTTGTAACCCCAGGGCATCTGACACCTCCATGAGTACCTACAGACATGTGTACATAGTGCATGCGCGTGCGCGCGCGCGCGCACACACACACACACACACACACACACACACACACAAATAAATGTTAGATCCTAAAACAGAAATAAGTTGCTGTGATTTAATTCAAGTGAACGATTAACACAGAAAGATAGTTACTGATGTGACTACTGGGAGGCTGGAGAAATAGTGATCAGAGAGGGCTACTGATAGCTCTCATATTTACTGCTACCTTTGCTTCTGTTGTGCATGGTAGGAACTGTAGGAAATTGCCATGATGCTCACTGCTTAGCAGAGAAATGATTATACAGGTCCATCTACCGCACTTGTTCTTCACTCCCCAAATCTCATGGACATGCATTTCTTTAGGAGAGACTAAGATGAATCTGGAACACTGCTAGTGAGGGACTCTTGGAAGTGAGGTTCCTCTATGTCTAACCCATGAAAACTAGGATAGTCTTAAAATAGTCTTAAAGAACGCTGAGTGTTTGGACAGCAGCGATGGCTTAGCAGTTAAGAGCATTTGTTACCCTTGCAAAGACCTGGTTTGAGTCTAAGTGCCCACATGGTGGCTCACGGCCATCTGTCCCTCCAGTCCCAGAAAATCCAATGCCCTCTTCTAACCTCCATCAGCACCAAGCATGCACATGGTGCACAGACATATATGCAGGCAAAACATACACAGAAAATTATCAAATCTAATCTATTTTTAAAGAATGCTAAGTTTTAGTAGCCTATATTCAGTATAATGAGGAATATTAGTTCTTGGGGTTGTGTTTTTGACAGTAATACATTAATAATTATATCTCCAGTGACTGCCATCAACAATGACAAAAACTGTATTCAAGTTTATTGTCTTAGGCCATTATGTGTTGCTCTAATGCAGTGGTTCTCAATCTTCCTAATGCTAGGGCTCTTTAATACAGGTCTTCATGTTGTGGTAATCCCCAACCACAAAACTATTTTTGACACTGTTTTATAACTAATTTTGCTACTGCTATAAGTCATAATGTAAATATCTGTGTTTTCTGATGCTCTTAGGTGATCCCTGTGACAGGCTCACTCAGGCTTCAAAGGGGTCCCAACCAACAGGTTGAAAAACTCAGAATTCTAGCATAAACAAAGAAAAGAAGTTAAGTTGAATATGGTAGTGCATATCTGTGTCCCCAGTATTTGGGAAGCTGACACAAATGGGATGAGTTTCAGATTAGCCTGAGATGAATAATAAGGAGGATGAGGAAGAAGAAGAGGAGGAAAAGGAGGAGAAGAAGGAGGGGTGAGACTTGAGAAGAGAAATTTATTTTGGTTCACACTTTTGAAGAATGACATTAGAATCTGCTCAGTTTGGGTCAATGGATTCATGTGTTCCATGTGTGCTGGAAAGAAGCAAGCAGGCATGTGCAGAAAGAAGAAAAATGGGAGGCTTGCATGCTTTATAACAAACTACCTTTGTGACAGTCAATTAGTGAAATCTAAATGACTCCTGCCAGCCCAATGTTTGGAAAACTAATCTAGTCTTTAAAGGAAGGCATTAATTCACTCATGAAGGTAGTACTCACATGATTTAATTTACCCTCTATTAGCAGCCCAGGGATCCTGTCTTTTCTTACCACTACCGCACCAGAGACAAAACTTCTAGCACATGAAATGTTAGAAAAAGAAAAACCACATCCGAGCCATTGTTATAACTTTTACAAAGCTTAAAAACATTTATTTCTTTTCTTCCACTGGAAAAATAATCATTTAATAGAATAAAACCAAACACCTTTTCAAGGAATACATACAAAAATATTTGTGTTTTTAAATCCTTTTTAAACTTCTGTAAAAATAATAAAGCTCATTGTCCAAAACTTAAAATTACTGTCAAAGGCACAATGCACGGAATGATCAAGATTATTTTATTTATGTTATTATAATAGGGAGAATGCTCATGAATTCTTCATCAAAGAAAGAGAACACCTGGTGTTTTAAAGAGATGGAAAGCAACACGGTAGACTGGGTATACTTTTCCTTCTTCATAAACCTTCACTTCCTCTTCTAAATAAAACTTGTTTGCCAACCTTCTTTGTCTGTATTATTTTATTGTGAAAACCAAAAACCTGGGAGGGAATCTTACCTCTTTATTTTTTTCTCTCCTACAATGGTCCCAGTTAAGAACTATGAAGGTGAGGTTAAAGAGATGGCTCCATGGTTTATAGCATTATCTGTTCTTCCAGATGACCCAGGGCCCTAGCCCTACCAGACTAAGTTTCTGCTATAGTGGAAATGAAGTAAAAGTCTATACTACTGAGTTCCCGGTATAGTGGGAATAGCAGATGCCTCGTTACCAAGAGCTAAAGATAACATCCAATTGCTGCTATGTCTAGTCCTAGCATGATGTCAGATGATTGCAAACGGCTGCCTATTGCAAATATCTGTTTGGGCTGTATTTTGGAGTGATTTTTTGGAGGCAGGGGGAATTGACCATGAATCTAGCAAGTAACGAACTTCAACAGGTAATGGGTGAAGTCATCTCCCTACTCAGTTCAACAAGTGGTGGATATTTTACAGAATTCTGAGTCTGATGAGGGAAAATTTAGCAAAATTACCTTTTTCTTTCTGATTTAAGTGAAGATTGCATTGATGAAGCATTGAGTGAAAGTGAAAGTGGTGATTCTGAAAATCAAAGACAGTATTGGAAGAAGGGGGTGTGCCTGTGCTCCTCAACCAAATGATAGGGAAGATACCTGTGTGATCGACAAAATTGAACTAGAAACTTTGTGGCACCAAATGTGGATCTAAGCTTCAGTAGGAATGATAAAGGACCAGTGAACATTCCAGGTAACATCACTGAATAAAGCATAAGCACAGATTTTTCTCTCCTTGTTTATCAGGGACCACTTCTGGCAGAATTTGACAGAAAAGACAAATTTATGTGCCTATCCAGTGGGTGCAGAAAAGCCAAACTACTATTATTCCAAGAACTCCAAGGATGCTTCTGTTGATGAAATGAAAGCTTTTATTGGCCTCAGGATATACATGGAGTACTTGTGTATAAAACCAATTACTGGTCAAGTGAGGGAATTGACTTTTTTGCAAGTGGTTGGTAAATTGGATGTGAACACTGATAAAACAGACACAAAAGCTGAATATTGGCGTTAGAAGCAAGGTAGGCCTGTTTTCTACAATCTCCCCGAGTTTCATCTAAACTTAATCACTGTTATGTGTGTTAACAACAGTTTTCTAACATGAATACATTGTCTCAAAAATTTGCTCAGGAGGCCAGGCAGAGGAGTTAACTATGCTCAGGGGCTCAGGTCTGATAGGGCTAGCAACCACATGGCAGGCTAAACATGGTTTATAACTCCAGTCCCAGGGGGTCAAGTGTTAGTACCTGACTGTCTATGAGGGACATTTCTTACTGAACTAATCATGACTGATTATCTTACCATTGTCAAAAGACAGTCTAGAACTTTGTAGTGTTAACACATGAGCTACATCTAGATAAGTCCACAAAACTAACTCTTTTCAAATGATCCAAAGAAGCTCTTCACAGATCTGGTTTTAAGGCCTCTGAGTTTATAGAACATTTCTGTAGTCACACCATTTCTTTAACAACTTTAAAAAATCTTTTTATCTTAATTTAAAAACAAAAATAGTTTTATAACGGTTTGAGGTTTTGGGATGGGGTGGTGGTATAGATTGCACCTTGAATGTCGCCAGTGGTCCTGTCCTGAGTGTCTTTGTTGTAACATAGGGAAGCACTTCAGTGGGGCATACTGGAAGACTTCTAGGACTAAAGGAATGTGCTTTTGAAGGGGAAATAGGACCCTCATCACTTCTTTTTTCTTTAAAACCTTTAAAAATATTTATTTATTTCTATCTTCTGTGTACATGTGAGCGCCTAAATATATGTGTGTGTGCCATGCACAAACCTGGTACCAAGCACAGGCTAAAAGAGGACATCAGATCCCCAGGAACTGGATTTATATGTGGTTGTGAGCTGCCATATGGGTTCTGGGAATTGAACTTGGGTCCTCTGCAAAAGTACAAGTATTCGTATCACGGAACCATCTTTGCAGCACCTTTCTCCCTTTTTGTTGTCAAATGGCTCTTAATGGGAATGATTCTGTTCTCCTACATTGTACAGTACATGCTGCTTTGCCATGAGTCAGAAAGCAATGGGGCCCCTCTACCATAGACTGGAGCTTTTAAAGCCATGCACCAAAATTACCTTTTTTTTTTTTTTTTTTTTTAGATTGATTATCTCAAGTATTGGTTGAGGTGACAGAAATCTAGCACAGATACAGTAGTAAATAAAAAACAGCATTCAATCATTAAGATATAGTGAATTAATAATGTAGTATTGACTGTGGATTTTACTTAGCACACTGATACTGGGCCTTCTCTAGACTAAAGAGATCTGCTGTAATTCTGGTAACTGCATTGTTCTTTTAACAAAAGGATAAGAAATGGCTGTGATAGCTGGGTGGTGGTGGCGGCGGTGCATGCCTTTAATCCCAGCACTTGGGAGGCAGAGGCAGGCAGAGTTCTAAGTTCAAGGCCAGCCTGGTCTACAGAGTGAGTTCCAGGACAGCCAGGGCTACACAGAGAAACCCTGTCTCAAAAAAAAAAAAAAAAAAAAAGAAAGAAAGAAAAGAAAGAAAGAAAGAAAGAAAGAAAGAAATGGCTGTGAAGGTCTTGAAGAAATAGTCAACTCTGAACACAGGGAGGCAACATTGCCTAAGGGGAGGAGTCAGAAAGTCAATTTCCTTACTGCTACTTGTATAGCAAGTATACCATGCACAAACATGGTACCAGGACATGCTAAAAGATCTTTGGGAACTGCAGTTACATATGGTTGTGAGCTTCAGACAACCAGTATGATGAGTTATTTAGTCCCTTAATGCCTCTCTCTCCCTTCATCTTTAAAATTAAATTGAATTTAAATTTAAAGCCTATTTTAGATGGTTGCTATGACTGTTTAGTGATAAAACATGGGCCAAGTAGCGTGTGTAGAACTTGACTGGTGATCAACATCAGCAACAGTTCTATTTGTGTTGGGTGTGTTAAGTGTTGGTCCCTGTGGAAAGCTACCGTAGACACAAGCTCTTCCACTATGCAGAAGGCACTTTACCTCTGATTAGCCAATCTACCAAGTTACATCAGGTTCTTTCCCCTTTCCCACCCGTCATCTAGATAGCCTCCACCCCCTCCCCTTCTTTCTTTTAAGGTGGGAAAGCTAGCACTCAGTTGAGAGATAATGGGTTTTTACATTTTTATTTTTCTCCTTTAAAGACCTGTTAGCTGGGGGGAGGGGCTTATTATATAAGCATGCTAATTAGGTTTTGCTTTCATCTCATTTGATGTCTCATTTCCCAGCAAAGTTTTATTCCACGTTTCCAGGTATGGCTAATTATCTTCTAAATGTTCTAGTTACCTTTCCATGGCTGTGAAGAGAATCCATGATAAAAGTAACTTATACAAGAAAGCATTTAATTTGGGATTCATGGGTCAAGAAGGTGACAGACTCTCTGACCATTAGTGTGAAGAGTATAGCAGGGAGGCAGGTAGGCATGGTGTAGAGGCAATAGCTGAGAGCTTACATGTTGAGACAACATGGTGAGATAAAAATCAGAGAGAGAGAGAGAGAGAGAGAGAGAGAGAGAGAGAGAGAGAGAGAGAGGCTAACTGGGAATGGCATAAGCTTTGAAACTAAAAGCCCATCCCCAGTGAATCCAACAAGGCCACACCTCTTCAATAAGGACACACTTCCTAATCCTTTCCAAATGGTTCCACCAAATGGGATGAGGTTCCACCAAGTAGTTAAACATATGAGCCTATGGAGATCATTCTCTCAACACAAGTAAAATAATTTTGAAAATATGTAAGAAAAGGATTTGTTTTGTTAGGGTGCTTTTAGGTATACTGCCTTCTATATTCTGGGATCTGGTAGGCCCAGGTGCCCTGGGATTTGGGAAATTATGAGCAAACATGCTGAGGCTATTTGATGGGCAGGTACTTATGTTCTTGACTTTGTGGTAGGAATGTAAGACAGCAGAAAAAGGGCTATGGACTCCAAAGCCATGCCGTTTTACAAACAGGATAGTTCTTGTCCAAAGCAACAAATTAAATGAACTAAAAGAGACATCTTAACACTAAAATTTATGTCTTCCATTAAATACTGATCTTGCTTCTATAGTAAGATACTTGATGTGAACACTCACATAGATGTCGGTTATCTATCAAGGCCAAGTTGTTGACTTTTTGCTATTCCCATCACATTTCTCAAGAACTATCAAATTCTATCACTGTGAGCAGCTCTGGATTTTTTGATAAAAGAGAGGAACAGACGTGTCTAAACTTGATCTTAAAAGGGATTTCCAGTTTTTACCTTGCCTTCAGATGACACTGGGTCTGAAAATACTTAACTGTAAGAGGAAACTTACAAATAGCCTGACTTAGTTCACTCTCATTTGTATTAATTGAGGTATGCTTAGTTTTCATATAGGCCTCATAGCTGAGTTTTAGAACCAATATTAGCTAGTGTTAGCATATTTGTGTAAACGATGTATTAATTTCCCTTTCTAATTTGATTTCACTTTCATTGTTTTGTTCCTCATGAGGATTCTTTGAGGATAACAGCTCTCCTAAAAACTCATTACCTCCTGAGGTACTTTCATATGAATTAACTAAACCTGTATTTAACTCAACAAGACACTTCAGTTCATTTTCTTAATTGCATGAAAATAGATTTGCTTTTACTTAGTAATAAAATTTTTTCTATCATGTTAAAATTCAACATCTTAATTTCTTTGCTATTGTGAAAGACCTAAATAGTGATCTATGAGAAATTATCCGCAAGAGTGAGGAAACTGATTATGAGAACTGTCTCCAATAGGAAAAAATATGACCAATTCTTATAGGTAGTCCTGGTTTGGACATGTCTGTGTATGTTCTCTGATATTTACTTAAAAATCACTGTGTGTGTATATGTGTGTGTGCTCTGTTTGTGCTGGTTCCTGTAGAGGCCAGAAGAAGTGCTTAGATCCTTTGGAGCTGGAGTTACAAGAGGTTGTAAGCCACCAGGCTTGTGTGGGTACAACTGAATGTCCTGAGAACTGAACTTTGGTCCTCTGGAAAAATCAGGAAATGCTTTTGACTACTTTTGAGCCATCTCCCCAGCCCCGAGATCTACTTTATGGTTTTGTATTCCATAAACACCTGTCTTGATCTCATGTGTGCATGCACATATCCCACAATAATCCACACAATACAAACCATCTCATGGGGTTGATAAAACTAAACAACCGGACAGCTGAGTTGTACCAAGTTGACACTGAGTGGGCTGAGGATGTTGCTCAATTGGTAGTGTGATGGCCAAGTATGACAAAATCCCTGGGTTTAATTGCCAGCAGCATATAAACCATGCATGGTGGTACACACTTGAGGGCTGGTGGTAGGAGAAGAAGGAATTCAAGATTATATTTCTCTGGTTTGTAGCCGTGTGGGATTCATGAGACTGTCTCAAAAATGTACAAAGTTAGCATATGTTGTGTGATACCAAGGGGAAAGAACTGTTGTATGGTTATTGCTCAAAGCCAGTCATGGTGAAATGGCTTCCCTAACAGCTTTCCTTCCTTCTGCTCATACATGTGAGATTTAGGCAGCAGAAGATCCTTTATTCAAAGATGCTCTGATAACGCCTCAGGCAGTTTTGCAACTATTGTTCTGAGAACCATAAATAAATAGGCTCTTTGTGTAGTCATTTATTTCTTTCACAGAAACAATATATGCAGTGGTTAATTGAGTGCATAAGTCTTTATTTGTAGAAGGCTTTGTTAAGCATTATCTCAAAAGAGACATTTTCAGACACAAAAAGGTCAACAACTTGTAATAAAGAGGAACAATGCCAAATCCACTGAAGATGGATTTTGTAGGTATGTTAATTAACTATTGACATTTTGGGTCACTAAATAAAAATAGAAAACAGTTGTCAGTGCTTTTTATTGAGCGCATGTTTATATTTCTACTAATTTCAACTCATTTTTAAAATGGGTTACTTTCCCTTATTTTATTAACACTATTTTGTATTATGTGGGAAGTTAACACTCTTCTATCATCTTAAAATGAAGCTATTTTTCTGCTTAAATATTGACAATAGATCAATACTCAGTAGAGTATTATCTACCAGAAAATATCACTGCCTTCCACAGTTCATTTATTCAATGATACATTCTATACCCACAGTGATGAAGCAAAGGACCAGATGCATCAAAGAATACAGTTCAGGGCTGGAAAGATAGCTCAGCAGTTAAGAACACTTGTTACTGTTCCAGAGGATCCAGGTTTGATTCCCCACAACCACATGGCAGCTCATCTGGAACTCCAGTCCAGGAGGATCTGATATCCGCTTCTGGCCTCCTTCGGCAGTGGACACGCACAGTGCACATGCATACATGCAGGCAAAATACCCATACACATAAAATAATAAAATATAATTAAACTAATATAGTTTAGAGGGATTCTTATTTCCCATTTCCAGAACACAATTTGTTCCTTTCCATCTCAGTTCTTTTACTTTTGTTTTATCTAACTCCTACTCAAGGTCAAGTGTTTTCCTGACAAATTCTTTCCAAAACATTTCAGACACAGTGATTTCTCATCTAAATTCTTGTGTAATGAATTAATTCACATTCTATCTTGCTTTATGTGCCCAGTAGATAGGAAAACCCTTGGGTAGAGTGGACCTGAAATAGAGTGATGTATTTTATGTTCATGACAGTAATTTGCTCGCTGTGCTTTTCCCCTTGGAAGGGTTTTGAAAACTCAAAGAAAACAGTGATTCCAAGGAATAAGGTCAGAGAAGGACTTCCAGGATCTGTACTGAGAAATGCAGTTAAGCACAATTTAGTAAAGAGAGAAGGTGGAGCTATTCCAAAGGGATAGTGGGTGGAGGACGGGTATCGAGGAAATGAGGATCCTGACAGAGTAAATCACATAGCAAAGAAAATTATCACTCTAAAAGCCTGCCAAAAGATGGGTGGATTGTTGGACATACTGGTGTGTTAGGCCCAGAAGGAATTATAGGATTTGATCCCTTGTTTCTCTTTCTTGTTTTTTGCTTTGCTTCTTTGAAGACAGGCTACTACATACAATTTTTCTAGTATCAACTTTTTATCCTACCTCTTTTGCCCCAGTCTGATTTAAATGATTATTTATGTAGAATATTAGACAAGGAATTTAGAAGTGTCTGATTTCATCATGGGAAAACTTAGAAATGACCCTCCCATAAGATAAATGTTCTTTGACTGATGTGTCCTAAAAAAAGTTAGTTTTATTTGATTTCTGTTTTGCTGTGATAAATACCATGATCAAAAGGAACACAGAAGTGGAAAGAGTTTATTTCAGTCTGTAAGTTTGTAGTCCATCATCAAGGGAAGCTGAGGCAGAAACTCAAAGCAGGAACTAGAAGCAGAAACTGGAGAAAAGCTGGTTACTGACTTGCTTGGGGTCAGGCTTACTTATCTTTCTTAAATAACCAAGATCACTTGTGCTTGGGGATGATACCACCAACAATGAGTTAGGTCCTTCTTTAGTTATCAATTAAGAACATTTCCATAGACTAATCTGAGGAGGTAATTCTTCAACTGAAGGTCCCTCTTCCCAGATGTGTCAAGTTGACAATCAAGATTAGCTACCATCTTGGCCAAGTTCCAACTGGGAACATACAGAACATAGAAACAGTTATTGACCAGCAAATAAGCTTTGTTATCTATTCATCTTCTGAGAGAATGAACCTCGAATTGTTATCAGAGGAGAATGTGCTATCTTACTTTTGTCTTGTCCTGAGCATCATAATGAAGAACACTTATGAGCTATTTCTAATCGGGATGTTTACAATCAGGTAATGAATTAGGAAAAAGGCTATGGAGACTTAAGAAACTAAGAGGCAGTTAATCAATATTTTTTCTATTTACTAAGTTAAAGAAATTGCTGCATAGATTTGGCAACAGGAATTAAATATGAGTTGATTTACTCTTAGAAAATATAAAAACAAATAATTGTAGACAACTCCCACACTCAGAAGCATTTTATTCAGTTGAGTACCACCAATAAAAATTTTTAGGATAACCAAGAATGAGAGATTAAGTACTTTAGGGTACAAAAAGATAGGAAATATTTTCAGTCGTGTGTTATTAGAAATGTGTAAATTATAAAATGGTTTTTTCTTCAAAGCAGTATTCAAAAGGGTTTTCCTACTTAATAATATTGTTTTTAGATTACATTAGTTTATTATACTATTTATATTAAAGGTTTATTGGGAAGCTGTTCTCAGGCAAGTTTACTAGCCCCACGGACTGAGGCCAAGGGAGTCACCATAGGAAGGGAGAGAGAGAGTGGGGGGAGAAGAGAAAGAAAGAGCATGTGCACAGAGAGAGAAGAGAAGGAGAAGAGAGGGACCTTAATATTATTTTAATATGGCTGAATGCTATGAAATATGTCTACCTTTCGTGAATGAATTATTGTATTCATCAAAAAATATTTGTTGAGAACTTACTATGCTCTAAGCACCATTGTTATAATCGAGAACACAGTGGTGAATAAGAAAATGAATACAGGGCTGGAAAGTTTGAAAGGTAGTAAAGAGCATTTCCTGCTCTTCTAAAGGACTAGGGTCTCATTCATAGCACCCATGTAGCAGCTGTAACTCTGGTTTCAGGAGATCTGATGCCCTCTTGTGGTCTCTGTGGATACCAGGTATACACATAATGTACAGACATGCATGTAGGCAAAATACCCCATAAACATAAAACTTAAAACATGATAATTTTTTAAAAGTAAAATAATGTAAGATGACCCCGACACAAGCTTGTAATCCTAGCTACTTGAGAGGCTAAAACAGGACCGCAACAAATTCAAGGCCTGCATGGGCTAAAGTGAGTTCAAGGCCACCCTACGGAATTTAGTGAGCTTTTTCTCAAGAAGTTAATAGGGGCCCTGAGTGATATGGCTCAGTGGTGGAACACTTGCTTAGCACATGTGTGACTTTAGGCTTAATTTCTAGTGAAATACACGTGTGCACACACACATATATACATACAAGGTGCTTTTTGTAAAGTTTATTCCAAATATTACTTTCTTAGTTTGATGCTATTTTATAATAGTATGTGGTAATAGGTTTCTTAAAGACATTATCATATATACTTGAAGTATTTTCTAGTCCCCACCAGAAAAAGAAACCTAGCTTACTGAACAATAGCAATAAGGAGCAGGACGGATGGAATGACTTCTATTGCTGGGTTTGTCACTGGGAAGGACAAGTCCTTTGCTGTGAGGTCTGTCCCAGGGTTTATCACGCTAAGTGTCTGAGACAGACATGGGAGCCAGAGTGGGATTGGTTTTGTCCTGAATGTGAGAAGATTACAGTAGCAGAATGCATCGAGACGCAGAGCAAAGTCATGACCATGCTGACCATTGAACAGCTGTCCTACCCTCTCAAGTTTGCCATTCAGAAAATGAAGCATCCAGGGACGGATGCATTCCAGAAGCCTATTCCATTGGAGCAGCACCCCGACTATGAGAAATATATTTTACACCCCATGGTCCTTTGTACATTGGAAAAGAATGCAAAAATGAAGATGTACGGCTGTTCCGAAGCCTTCCTGGCTGATGCCAAGTGGATCTTGCACAACTGCCTTATTTATAATGGGGGAAACCACAAATTGATGCAAATAGCAAAAGTCATCATCAAAATCTGTGAGCGTAAGATGAATGAAATTGAAGTATGTCCAGAATGTTATTTTGTAGCTTGCCAAAAACAAGACAATTGGTTATGTGAACCCTTTGGTCTGGGCAAAACTGAAAGGGTTTCCATTCTGGCCAGAGAAAGCACTGAGGGACAAAGACGGACAGGTTGATGCCCGTTTCTTTGGACAACATGACAGAACCTGGGTTCCAGTCAATTGCTACCTCATGTCTAAAGAAATCCCCTTTTCTGTTAAAAAGACTAAAAGTATCTTCAACAGCACCGTGCAAGAGTTCAAAGTTTATGTGGAGAACATACAAAGGAAGTTTGGGGTTTTAATTACTCCCCATTCAGGATGCCCTAAACTCCCAATAGTCAGTACCAAATGCTGTTTGATCCCAGCAACCCCAGCGCCGGCAATGCCAAGGCAGACAAACAGAACGTGAAGCTCAATTTTGACCATGACAGCGTCCCCCAAGATCATTCTGAGCAAGCCCCTTCCGAGCCGGGGCACTGGCCACAGGATCTCCCTGTCTGACATGCCTCACTGCCCAATCAATACGAACTCTTCTGTGCACACCGGCTCCTATGTGGAGCAGGACCCCAAGAAGAAGGCCCCATCCAGCCACTTCAGTGCAAGCAAGGAGTTCATGGACTTCCTTGATAAGAGCACAGGTCAGCCTCAGTTGGGAGAGTTGGGTAGGAGGCCACTTGGTGCATTCTGGCGTCCTTGGATGCTTCACCCATAGGTGCAAGCAAGCAGGAACCACCAAAGATCCCAGAGATGAGGGAAATATTCCCAAAGGGCAGCTGGGGCCATTCTTAGATGTGGGTGGAAATGACTCCAAACCCTGCAGGGTTCAAGGCCAGTGTCAGAGTCTTTCGGCTGTTCACAACAGTGCCCTGTGACTGTTTGTTCTCGGTAAGATGCAGCTGAAAGCTTAGTTTTTGATACCTTTGTAGTTAGGGTTAACTTAGATGTGAAGAGAATCGAGGTGAAAATTGATCCCCCTGCCCAGTTATTACACCTCCTTCAAGGCTGACTTTTGTTCAGCTCTGTGTCCTGTTTTGGAGATGACACTGATCTCTAATTGTGGGACTCCCCCTCTGCTGATGTGGCTTTGGGGAACATATTTAATGTCTTTCCACGTTAGCCTTCCCACCTTTACCATGGCAACCATAACTGGCTAGCATGTAGGCTCTCCTATGTGTAGGCTCTGTTGAAAACAGAATGAATCAGGACCCACAAAGGAAAAGGACAGTACCCGGAGCAGTGTTGACCATAGAATTATGTTTCCTAGTGATCTCTAAGTGCCATCTACGAGGATCTGAGTACAGGTGCAATCAAGTGGGTACCTTAAGGAATGGTCCAGGCTGGTTGGTCTTGGGTAGGAGGATCCTCCCTCTCCCTCTCCCATGTGCTGGGCTTACAGGTGTATCCCACTACTGCTGCCACATTAAAACCTTCTTGAAGTTAGCACATCATAAAATAAAGTGTGTTCGTGTACAAGCTCAAAAAAAACAAAAAATATTTCCATCTTTAAACCGAGCTCCTCTTCCCACATTCTGCATTGACTTTCTTATTTTATTCAGTTTATTATTTGTATTCTTTTAAAATTCACTTAGGAGTTTATTTGTATCTTTGATTTTGTTAAACATTCTTATTCTTTTAAACATTTTATACATTTTAATTAAAATATAATTGTATCACTTTACCTGTTCCCTTTTCTTTCCTCAAATACATCTATGTCACAGCTCTTGCATCTGTGTCTCAGAGAACACTGCAGAAGTGGGGACAGAAAGATTATAAGAGAGAGAATAGCAAGATATCTGATGTGAAACAGTCTCTCATTATAAATGGCTGAATATAGACGACCAGATCAGCATGCTAACAGAGGAGGTAGGAAATCTCATGAGGTCCTATCACTAGATGAAGAACTACGAGCAACTAATGGCATCAGAGAGAACTAGTCTCTCCCAGGGATGAGGTATATAAGTTATAATTATCCTTTTGAAAAAATTTGTTCAGAATTTCAAGTAATTCAAATTTGTAGAATGATTAATATGGTACTTTTGTACTGATCATACTGTCTTGGTGCTTGTGTGTGTGTGTGTGCATGTGTGTTTATACTTCTGTATTGGTACTTCTATAATGGTTGGAATTTTAAGAAAATCTTTCAGTTGAGGCATTTCAATGTTCTAGAGGTACTAGGTTGGAGTAGGGTTGAGGTACAAAGTGCAGGAGCTAAATCCTCATCCTTCATGGTCAAAGTTCAGTGTGCCATCTCTTACACTTCTGTATTGAGTTTCTGGCTTGCTCTAAGTACAGCAGTGAAGTTCCCAGTTGCCACATTGACACTGACTGGAGGACAATCTTTCTGCTTCTGTCTTCTGAATGTTGAGAGTACAGGTGTTATCCAGAACATACAGATAAAATTAGTTTTCTATGTTACTTATATATAAGGATGAATAGAGAAAATTGAGAGGATAAAACATTACAAAAAATGGGCCAAATAATTTTTTATAAGATAGTAAGAGACACCTACTTTGAGATAACATTTGAGATGTAAAAATAGAATTTTGAGACATTTGTTTAATATTTCACAATTATGCTTGGATAGACAAAAGTGGTTTTGATTTTGAGTGGTCCTTCTATTGGGGAACTTGTTTTACCTATTCAATCATTCAGCTTTTCTTTGATGATATTTTATATTCTCTTCAATACAGGGTTTATTCTTTTCTTGTTAAAATTATTTTTAGGTGGGCCGGGTGTGGTGGCGCACGCCTTTAATCCCAGCACCTGGGAGGCAGAGGCAGGCGGATTTCTGAGTTCGAGGCCAGCCTGGTCTACAGAGTGAGTTCCAGGACGGCCAGGACTACACAGAGAAACCCTGTCTCGAAAAACCAAAAAAAAAAAAAAAAAAAAATTTTAGGGGCTGGAGAGATGGCTCAGCAGTTAAGAGCACTGGTGGCTCTTCCAGAGGTCCTGAGTTCAATTTCCAGTAACCACATGGTAGCTTACAACCATCTGCAATGATTCCCTCTTCTGGTGTGTCTAAAGACAGTGACAGTGTACTCATCTATGTAAAATAAATAAAAATTATTTTTAGCTCTTGAAATAAGTTTGCTTCCTATGTAAATGCCATATGTTGTTGTTGCAGTTTCTGTAAAATTATTTTATAATTTATTTATTTTATTTTATGTGCATTGGTGTTTTGCCTGCCTGTTAATCTGTGTGAGGGTGTTGTCATAGACAGTTATGAGCCACCACGTGGGTGCTGGAAATTGAACCTGGGTTCTTTGGAAAAGTAGCCAGTGCTCTTAACCAGTGAGTCACCTCTCTAGTTTTTATAGTAACATAGAAACGCTTGATTTTTAAATGTTATTCTTATATTAAGCAATTATTTACCAATCTTTTTAGGCCTGTTTTGGGAGTTTAAGTGAAGACAATAGCATCACACCTTTTTATTGCATTGACTATGTCCTCCTATAGGGCAGTGATTCTCAACCTTTGGGTCATGAGCTTTTTAGGGGTTGAATGACCCTTTCACAGGGGCCACATATCAGATATCTTGCATATCAGATATTTACATTATGATTCATAACAGTACCAACATTAGTTACTAATAGCAACAAAGTATTTTATGGCTGGCCGTCACCACAGCATAAAGAACTGTATTAAAGGGTCATACATAGCATTAGGAAGGTTGAGAACTGCTGATATAGGGCAAAATAGAATCATATCAGTCAGAACAATCAATCAATCATCTTTTAAAAACCTTGGCATTAACAGACATTCTTTTTTACATCCTAGTGCTGCCCTCTCCCAGTCTTCACCTCACAGAGTCCCTCCCTCCCCCCTTCTCTTCTCCTTTTATAGGGTGGGGTACCCCTGGGTATCCCCCTACCCTGGTATGGTTAGGTGCATCCTCTCCCATTGAGGTCAGACAAAGCAGCCCTGTTGGGGAACGGATTCCACAGACAGGCAACAGCTTTAGGGACAGTGCCCACCCCACTACAGTTGGAAGACCCACATGGAGACTGAGCTGCACATCTGCTACGTATGTACTGGGAGCCTTGGTATAGCCCATGTATGGTCTTTGGTTGGTGGCTCAGTCTCTAAGAGCTCCTAAGGGTCCAGGTTATTTGACTCTGTTGGTTTTACTATAGAGTTCAGATCTCCTCAGGGCCTTCGATCCTTCTCCCAACTCTTCCATCAGATGTTGGTTGTGGGTATTTGCATCTCTTTCATCCAGCTTCAGGGTGGAACCTCTCAGAGTTCAATTATGCTAGACTCCTGTCTAGAAGCATAGCAGAGTCCCATTAATAGTGTCAGAGATTGGTGCTTGCCCATAGAATGGGTCTCAAATTTGACCAGTTATTGGTTAGTCATTCCTCCAGTCTCTTCTCCATCAATAGAAATTCTTAAAATGTTTACTTTGTTAATTTGTGTTCTACATTTTATTGTTTTGTTTTAGAAACCTTTTTGTTCCAATTTCATTTTATTATTTGCTAAGAGGTTTAGCAGGAAGTTATGTTAAATTTTACCATATGCTTTTTGGTACTTTTGGTGCTGATTTCAGATAATAGTATAAATTATTAATACAGTATAATAATTAGAATTATTATACTATAATTAATAGTATATTAATTATAGTATAATAATTCAGATAATAGTATAAATTATTTCAGATAATAGTATAAATTAAATTTAAATGCTTAAATAGTCTTGCTTTAGCATGAGAAACTTTTTTTTGTCAAAATGAATTAGTTGAAATATATTTATATTTATTAGTGAAATACATATGGTGTATGTGTGTATACATTAGTCATGTCTAGGTTTGATATTAGGATTATGCTTCTTCACCAAAATGAGTGAGAAGTTTTTAGTGTTTACCTTTTTTACTTAAAATTACGTCTTTAACTAACTGACCTTGATGTTCTGATAGAACTTTAAGCTCACCTTTATCTACAAGTTATTTTGGAGAGAGTAGGACTCTGATTTCTGTCTTAGGGTTTTCATTGCTGTGAAAAGACACCATTACCAAGGACAACATTTAATTGGAGCTGGCTTACAGGTTCAGAGGTTTAGTCCATTATCATCATAGTAGGCAGCATGCAGGCAGAAGGTGCTGGAGGAGCTAAGAGTTTTGCATTTTGTTTTGAAGGCAACCAGGAGAGACTGGCATCCTAGAGCAGCTAGGAGGAAGTTCTTTTCTGCAATGGATGGAGCCTGAGCACAGGAGAAGACCTCTAAAGCTCATCCCCACAGTGACACACTTCCTCCAAAAAGGCCAAACCTTCTAACAGTACCACTCACTATGGGCCAAGCATATTCAAACCAACACAATTGCCTTCAAATTTCTCTACAGTCATTAGAAAATACTGTAGCCTATACTACCTTCAGTCAATATTTGTTATTTGAGAAAGGATATTTAAAGTATGTATAACAACAACAACAACGCCGGGCAGTGGTGGCCCACGCCTTTAATCCCAGCACTTGGGAGGCAGAGGCAGGCGGATTTCTGAGTTCGAGGCCAGCCTGGTCTACAGAGTGAGTTCCAGGACAGCCAAGGCTATACAGAGAAACCCTGTCTCGAAAAAAAAAAAATCTTGAGCTCAGTGACAGAGGGCTTTCCTAAGAGGCTCATGGCCCTGTGTTCCATCCACAGCACTTCAAAAAAAAAAAAAAAAAAAAAAAAAAAAGCAACAATAACTTGCATTTCCCCAATCCCATCTAGCTTAGAATATGAATAGAAGTACTTTTGTTTGGTATTTTATTGTTTGTATATGGCGGAGGGTGTCAGGGTCTCACTGAGATGTAGCCTTGGCTGCCCTAAAACTCACCATGCACATGAATATAACTTATTGATTCATCTTAGGAGGACCTTGGGAAAAAACAACAACAAGCTGAACCCCAAAGTAGTATACATAAAACAAAAATAGGATAAGGGCAAGAATGAGTGCAATAGAAAAAAAAATATGAAGAAACAGCGACTGATCCTTTGGAAAAAGTAAACAAGACCAATAAATTCTTAAATTATTCCCTTATAATTTCATTTGTATCCGTCATAATACCTCCCTCTTCACCTTTAATCTGATTAGATTGTCTTCTCTCTCTTTCTTGATTTGTTTGGCTAAAGATTTATCAATCCTGTAAATTATTTACTTGAGACTTCTCTGGTTTTGTTTTTGTGACGTCACATTTATCATTCAGTTCAGTAGACTGTTGTTTAGTATCCATGCATATGTTATGTTTTTGTTTTCTCTAGATGTTACTTTCTGACTGTATTCCATTGTGGTAAGTTAGAATATAAGAAGTTACTTTACCATCTGGGCACAGAGATTTAATGCCTTAAATCTCTGAGTTCAGGAGACAGAGATAGACAGATCTCTATGAGTTTGAAGCCAGCCTGGTCTATATAGTGAGTTCCAGTTCAGCCAAGGCTATACTGTGAGATCCTATCTCAAAAATAAAAGTATTTCTGTACTTATTGAGACTTTTTTTATGCCTTAACCTATGACCTATTTTATATAAGGTTCTATGTACTGTTCAGAAGAATGTGGACTCTGTAGTGTTTGATGGAATGTTCTGTAGATGGCTAAGTCCATCGATCCATGATGTAATTTAACTCTGATGTTTCTCTGCTTACTTATTTAATTATTTGTTTTGTTTTGTTTTGTTTTCAAGACAGGATTTCTGTGTGTACCCTTGGCTGTCCTGGAACTCACTCTTCAGACCAGGCTGGCCTCAAACTTACAGAGATCTTACTTGCACTGTTTCCCTAGTGCTGGGATTAAAGGTGTGTGCTACCACTGCCCAACTTCTCTGCTTATTTTTTGTTGTGATGACCCATCTATTGGTGAGAGTGGGATGTTGAAATCACCCATTATTATTATGATAGGGTTAATTTGTAATATTATATTGAGTAATAGTTTGGTTTTTTTTTCTATGAAATTGGGTACATCTGTGTTCATTGTGTAGGTATTTAGAATTGTAATGTTTTCTTTATGGATTGTTCCCTTAATTAGTATGAAATGGCCTTTTTTTTCTTAGTTTTTGTTTGAAGCCTATTTTTGTCAGATATTAGGATAACAAAACTTGTTTTCTAGTTTTGTTTGTTTGGAATCCATTTTTTATCTTTTCACCCTAAGATACATTGACTTTTGATGATTATGTATATTTTGTAGTGGTAGAAAATACATGGATCTTGTTTTTAAATCCAATTATTTAGTTTACATCATTAGATAGGGAAACTGAGACCATCAATATTCAGAGTTATCATTTGCAAGTGTGTTTTATTTTGTTGACTTTGTAGTGCTTGTTTTTTTCCTAATTGTCATATGTTTAACAACAATTGTAACATAGTTTGCTTTCCCCATGTAGCTTATTGAATATATTTATCATTATCTTTTCTCTGAAGACTTCATTGTAGTGTTTTTTTTTAAATCATGGAATGTTTGTATTTCTCTATCAGTTATGGTGTATAGCTTTGCTTGGTATGGTAGTCTGGGTTGTTAGTTGTGGTCTTTCAGAATTTGAAATACACTTTCATGTTCTTCCAGCTTTGAAACTTTCTGTTGAAAGATCACCTGGACTTCTTTCATTCTTGCAACTGTTACATTTTTTTTCTGCTCTGTATATGTAGCATTTTAAATATTATATGACATGGGGAATTTCTTTTCTGTTCCTATTTAATTGGTTTTCTACTTGTTGTGCTTGGGTGGCCCTCTCTTACCCTAGATTTTAGATGGTTTCTGCTATGACTGTATTGAAAATATTTTCTACACCTTTGGCATGGAGTTCCTCTTTTGAACCTATAATTCATAAATTTAAGTCTTCACCTGAACATCCCAAAGATCTTTCATGTTCTATTTATATTTCTTAAAATGAATTATTGTCCTCGACTAAAGGTATACTTTCTTTACCTTATCCACCTGCCCTGGGAATCTCTCATCTTGGTGATTCATTCTTTAATAAAAGCTTTCTATTATGCTTTATATTTGATTTAGTGATTTTTCATTTTCAGCATCATTTCACTCTGTGTTTTCTTCAGCATTTCCTTTTTAAGTTGCATTTTCAAATTCTGTGTTGACTTATTTCATTCAAGTGTCTCTCTGGGTTCTCTTGGAATTAAATCAAGAGTTTACTCACATAATCTTTCATGTCTTCTGACATGTTTATCATCATTCATTTGAATTCTTTGTCTAGAATTTCATTTGAGTCACTCTCATTAGTAGTCATTGCTCTGGGACCAGTAGATTTTGAAGGAGACATATTGACTTAGATTTTTCTATTATTTGTCCTTTTGTGGTATGTAGTCGTTTGAATATGCTTTGCCCAAGAAGTGGCACTAATATGAAGTGTGGCCTTGTTGGAGGAAGTGTGTCATTTTCCTGTTAAACAGGTTAAACATGCTCTTTTCTTACTCTATAACAATAAGCACTATCCAGGCCCATTTTTAAAATAGGGTAAAAGTCAACTGTACACAATTGCCCCTTAAGTGTTACTCATTTTAGGGTGTAAAGAGACATCAGTTGTTCTTTGTGTACTGATATGTTAGTTATTGTATATATGAGATGAAAAAAAGATAAGAGAAGTAATAAAAACCACACAGACTAGTGATTAGTATTGGTGTGGCAGAAAGAAAGTAGAGGAGGAGAATGTAAATAGAAGAGCAAGGTAAGAAAGGTTGGAGTGATTTGAGAATTTTAGCTAAAGATAAACTGAAGAGAGGGAGAGAAAGATGTCAGATAATATCTCTCAGGATGTTGAGGCACAGGAAGTCTTTGAACCAGGCCAGACTACGTACCTTGAGAGAGAATAAAACAAGAGGAAAGAATAAGAAACAAGGAAATAAAAAGAGCAGAATAAAGCGATATAAGACAAGATCTGAGCAGGGCTGAGATGCTCTGCTAAAAAGGCCTTGCCTATTAGATGCAGGTGGGATAGATGTAGACGGAGAGATTGCTAGGAGGAAATACAGGATACGAAAGCTGTCTGGTCTTGTTGTTGGCTTTCCTCTGAACTATCTCAGATTCCTTCCCTCCTACTAGGAGAGGTTCTCTGCAATGGGTAGTCCTGTTCTCCTCTCTGGCTTTTCGCTAGCTGAGTGGATCAAAGAGGAAGTCTCACTCTGGTCCCACCTGATTTTCTTCTTTGTTCTAGTTGTGAATGCTGGCCCTGCCTCTGTACAGTTCTTGCCATTGTCTTGCATGCTGCTTGGAGTCTTTGTGAAGGTTCTGAAGTGTATTTTGGGTCTCACCAGCTTTTCAGTTCACCAAATGTTATTTAAATCTGATTCAAAGCATCTTCAGTCACATGGTACTGTCAGGTTTCAGCATACAGTTTCCTAACACTTGGCCTGAGTTTCCTGAGAGTGTATTCCACAGGCTGCTGAGTCACTGTGGTAGAAGTGTTTTGGCATCTGGCTTTGGCTGTTAGTTGACAGTGTTGATCACCCAGCACCAAGGAGAGAAGATTTTTCCTTCTGCTATTGCAGCTGATGCCCTGGGTATAGCCTTTTCTGTAGCTTTTGTAATAAACATTTTTCAGCTTTCTTCAGACTTCTATGGATATTCTGATCAAACCTGAGCATCCCACAGTTTGAAAAAATTACATTTGATAATGTCTTTACATTACATTGTTAGAGAGATATTTATGTTCTAGGAGTATTTCCAGTTCCAAGGGACTGAATAGTGGTAGTCTCTTATCTTACCCCCAGTTTAGTAATATATATATATAATATATATTATAACATTGCCCTCTTCTAAATAAAATGAATTGTAATTACAAGTTTTTATATAGCAAATGCAGTTTTCTAGTTAATGTAATTATTTATTTAAATGCATCCAGGTTAGCTGGTATATATTTGTCATTCCAGTGATTAAGAAACTGAAATAGCAGGATCCTAAGTTTGAGGAAGCTTGAGCTACATATTTGAATAAATAAATACATGGATAAATAAGTAAATATTTTGGTTTTATAAGAATAAAATAAAAATTAAGTAGACTATTTCAACCAAGATAGCAGATTATTCTACTAATTCAGATCATCCTTATATGTGTTAATTATATAAAATTGTTTCATTGTAACATTTTCACATGAGCACATATATTTACTATCTGTATTATGTACACTTATCTTCTTTCCCCATTGATTGTCTTCCCATCCCTTTATAGCCTCCCTTCTTCCTTTCTTTCTCCTTTCCTTCCATCTTTTCTTATACGTTCTATATGTGAGAGAAAACATGTAATATTAATCTTTCAAAGTCTGCTTTATTGCACTTTTTTTTTACGTATTCATTCACCAATGGGTATCATTTTTTGAAGTTTCAGTTACCTGAGGAAAATTATGGTCCAAAAATACTAAATGGAAGGTTCCAGAAGTAAACAGTTCACAAGTTTTAATCGTATAACACTCCGAGTAGCATGACAAAACTGTAAACTATCTGGCTCCCTCCTGTGCATGACATTAATCATCTCTTTCTCTAATGTGTCCACATCCACATAATATCTATGCCCATCCATCAGTTTGAGTAATAACATCAACTGTTGTGGAATTGCAGTGATTGTTTTAGAGCACTTGTTTTTCATTTTATTATTTTGTGTGTATGTGGTACATGCACATATGTGTGTGGGTGTGCACAGCCTTTTGTGCATGACTGTGGAAAGCCACCCTCTGGGGTCTACATGTCTCCAACCCCCAACACTGAGGTTACAGGTGCCTGAAGCCATGCTCAGCTTTTTGTATGAGTCCTAGGGCTTCTCTCAGGTCCTTGGCTTCCACACCAAGTGCTGTTAGCTACTGTGCCATTTTTCCAGCCTGAAATCTGTATTTTTGTTTTGTTTTGTTTTGTTTGAGACAGGGTTTCTCTGTGTAGCCCTGGCTGTCCTGGAACTCACTCTGTAGACCAGGCTGGCCTCAAACTCAGAAATCCACCTGCCTCTGCCTCCCAAGTGCTGGGACTAAAGGCATGCGCCACCACCGCCCAGCCTGAAATCTGTATTTTTTCCGTAATGGCTCTGAAGTGTATATGCTAAAGAGAATCTGTAGGGTACTTCTTCTAAAGGGAAAAGGTGAAAGTTCTAGGTTAAGAAAAGAGGAGAATCATATTCTTAAGTTGCTAAGCTCTATGGAGAGTCACTAACTTCTTAGTGTGGCTAATTTAGAAATTCGATCTAACCACAGGTATGTAGTTATGTTCAGCAAATAATGTAGAATATGTGAAGTTTGGTTGTACTCATGGTACCAAACATCCACTGGAGTCTTGGAGTATATGTCACAGATTAGGAGTATCCTGGCTAGTTTTATGTCAACTTGACACAAGCTAGAGAGGAAGGAGCCTTAATTGAGAAAATATGTCCATAAGATCAGCAAGCATGTGGGGTATTTTCTTAATTAGTGATTGATGGGGGTGAAGCTCAGCCCATTATGATTGGTGCCATCCTTGGTCTGATGGTTCTGGATCCTATAAGAGGCTGAGGAAACCATGATGAGCAAGCCAGTAAGGAGCACCCCTCCATAACCTCTGCATCAGCTCCTGCCTCCAGGTCCCTGATCTACTTGAGATTCTGTCCTGACTTCCTTCATGATGTGGAAGTATAAGCCAAATAAACCATTTCATTCCCAACTTCCTTTTGGTCATGGTGTTTCATTGCATCAATAGAAACCCTAGCGAAGACAAGGAGGAACACAAAATTTTTGATAGAGCTGACAGTACAAATTAGAACATGGATTTTTCAAACAGCAGGTGGTAAGGAAGAGCCTTTCCTAAAGCAAATGCAGTGGGTGGCAACTTAGCAAGCTTTCAATTGAAAAGGACAGAATAAAATAGAATAGAACTAAATAGAAAATGTCAGAATATGTCACAAATAGCGAGATCAGAACCAATTTGTGAATTTGTGAAAAAATTATTTGACTTTATTTTAAAAAAACATGTGTGGGAGCTGGAAAATGGTTTGGCAGTTTAAGAGCATGTGCTATCCTGTAATTACAGTTCCAGGGTACCCAATTCAGTGCCCTCCTCTGACCTACAAAGGCAAGGCATGTGGTGCACAGTCATTTGTGGAGATAAAACAACTCATGCACATAAAGTAACCAAATAAAAGAGAGAGCAATTGCCAGGCAGTGGTGGCGCACGCCTTTAGTCCCAGCACTTGGGAGGCACAGGCAGGTGGATTTCTGAGTTCGAGGCCAGCCTGGTCTACAGAGTGAGTTCCAGAACAGCCAGGGTTACACAAAGAAACCCTGTCTCAGAGAGAGAGAGAGAGAGAGAGAGAGAGAGAGAGAGAGAGAGAGAGAGAGAGAGAGAGCAATAGTGAATATGATCACAATACATTCTACACATATATGGAATTGTTAATATCAGTGTTGAGCAAACACATATACACATGTGCATGCCGAGCTGCAGTGCTGAATACATTTTTGAAGTGGGAGTTATTGGCTAACATTTGTAATCCTAGCACTAAGGAGGCAGAGGGAGGAAGATTGTGACAACTTTGATGCTGCTCTGGTTTACATAGTGAGGTAAAACTAGCCTAAAGGCTACACAAGACAAACATATCAAGACCCTGGGTCAAAAAGAAAGAAATGGCTATCAGCTTTTTGGTTAGGGGTGGGACCCTGTGTCCATTTCCCCCTCTCAGTGTGCTGGGACACTATCTGGCTTGATCCTGTTCAGGTCTTTTGTATGCTGTCACAGTCTCTGTGAATTCATGTGTGTATCAATCTGGATCAAAATATATTACATGAAAACACTTAATAAAAGAAAATAAGAACATTTGGGGGACATTGGACTACATGAAGAGAAAGCATGTTAGACAGAATGCACCAACTCAAACATGCCTTTCTGCAGGTGTTTGTCTTGCTTATAGCCTTTCCATTTTCATGTTCAGTCTCAGCGCCTGTTGCTGATTGAATTCTATCCCTCCAGTTCCATTCATGTATTGGAGGCCCAAGTCATCTTCAGTCCTTCCGTATGCTATTGTATTGAAAGTAGAGCCTTTAATGAGGTGAGTAGCTTCAAAAGAAGACACTAGGCTAAACTCTAACCCAATTTGCTTGATGCTGGTGGAAATTAGGAGCCCAAAAGACACACCAGGGATTCATAGAAGAAAGCCCAGGTGAGCCACTAGACACATACAAGGCAAAGAGAGGAGCCTCAGGAGAAATCAGCTATGCTGGCAGCTTGACCTTGCACTTCTAGCTCCAGCAGTTTGAATAAATGTCTATTGCTCTAGCCGCCATTCGTGGTACAATGTTTCAGTGGCTTGAGCTAACATTAACTGAAATCCACATTACAAAGGTAATAATGACTTTGATACAGTTTAACTCAGAGCAGTTGTGTCTTCCTGGGAGCTGTATGTGTTTCCTTTTAAAAGCCACACCTTCCTTGCTGCTTCTTCCTCAGCCCCTACCCTTGAACCCTGCAATTCCTAATCCATTTTCCATTCCTAGGATTTTGCATTATCACACATGCTCTATAGATAAAATCATGTGGTATATGACCTCTGGAGATTGCTTGTGCACGTGAGTGTGTGTGTGTGTGTGTGTGTGTGTGTGTTATACATGTGTACATGTACAAGTGTTTGTGAACATGTGGGAAGGCCGGGGGAGGCAGACAGGCATCCTCTATCATTCTGCGTTATTCCTTTGAGAATGAACTCAGAGTTTGCAGTTTCTCAACTAAGGAATTGGCCTTAACAAGCCCTAGAAATCCTCTTGTTTCAGCCCCCCTGAGGGCTGAGGTACCAGGTACATGTGACTATGCCGTGCCTTTCATGTGGATGTTCAGGGTTTGCTCTCAGGTCTTCTTGTTTTTTTTTTTAATTAATTTTTTTTTGTTGTTTTTTGAGACAGGGTTTCTCTGTGTAGTCCTGGCTGTCCTGGAACTCACTCTGTAGACCAGGCTGGCCTCAAACTCAGAAATCCACCTGTCTCTGACTCCCAAGTGCTGGGACTAAAGGCGTGCGCCACCACCTCCAGGCTAAATTAATTTTCTTGAAATCAAGCCATCTTGTTCCTGTATCAATTTGAATTTTTTATTCACAAGTGGTACTCTAGTGCTATGGATGTACCTACAACCCATTGAAAGATACTTGAGTTATTTCCAGTTTAGAGGTTGTGACAGTTAATCTGGACTGCCAATCTGAGGGATAAAGAAGCAACTCAGAGCTTAAGAAAGCAAACTTCTGTATGGATCTGCTAGGGTTTTTCCTAGAGGACACTAATTAAATTGAAAAGTTCTACCCTGAATGTGGGTGGCACCATCCCATAGAGTGGAGACCTGGTGGAATAAAAGCCAAAAAGGAGGGAGCCTGCTAACCAACATTCTTTCTACTTCCTAGCCACCATGACATGGGAGACCCTACTCCACTACAGCCTTATCTCCATAGTGGGATAAATTTTCTGAAACTGTGAGCCAAGTCCCCCTCCTTTAAGTTGTTCTGTTATTTTCTTAGGTATTCAGATACAGAGCACACTGTCGTCAAACAGCATGACTCAAGTGAATGCTCCCCAAAGGATCACCACAGCAGAGTATATTTTTAATCAAAGTGGATAGGATGACCTGTAAACACAAGCCAGATTCTTTCCCCAAGTGCCCTTGAAGTTTCTGTATGTGAAGTGGAAGTTCAGCTTCACTACTGACTCCACCAACACCTTCCAGAAAAAAAAAAAAAAAAAAAAAAAAAAAAAAAAAAAAAAAGACATTGGCCTACTGCCAGGCTACTTTTTAATGAGAATGTAAGCAGAACTCATCATTGATTTTCACTGAGACCAGAGAGGAAAGAAGGCCAGGGTTTATTCATTTTGCTTCTTCTTTTGCTATAGAGTGAAAGCTGTACCTTCACACCAGGCCCTACAGATACAAAGGGAGGAGAGAAGCAAGCCTAGAAATAACAGATCTCTCATCTGTCATAATCTTCTCCTCTATCCATGCTTCACAGAGATGGAGGCTCCTTTTTCAATTTGGCCTCCTTGATACTAGCAAATGGAACAAACTGAACATTGAACTAACCTACCTGATTCTATTTATTCAGCTTCTTTAATGTTGGGAGGAGTGAAAGTTCAGCTCTCTATTGCGACCCTTGATATAGATAGGATCACATGAATTGTTGATATGTTGATATGGAGGTTCAGCTCCCGAATGGGGAGTCATTCTACTCAATGAAAAGATTTCAGTAACTGAGAAGACCATTCAAGGAACTGAAGAGATGGCCCATAGGTTAAGAGTGCTAATGCTCTTCCAGAGGTCCTGAGTTTAATTCCTGAGTTCATTATAGATGGTGGCCTATAACCATCTATAATGAGATCTGGTACCCTCTTTGGAATGCAGGCAGAATACTGTGTATATAATAAATAAATAAATGTTTTTTAAAAAGTTCAGTACTTAGACCAGAGAGATAGTACAGCAGGTTAAGGTATGTTCCACCAAGGTTGACAACTAGAGTTCAATCCCTGGGATTCTAAATGGTGGATATAAAGAACGGACTCCCTAAAGTTGTCTTCAAAACCCTACATTGGCACTGTAGCCTGTACAGCCCTCTCCCCCCCAAATAAATGAATAAATAAATTAATAGGTAAGTAGATAATTAATTGTAATCTTTAAATAAGAAAAAGAAAAACAGGGCAGGGCAGTGGTGGCGCACGCCTTTAATCCCAGCACTTGGGAGGCAGAGGCAGGCGGATTTCTGAGTTCGAGGCCAGCCTGGTCTACAGAGTGAGTTCCAGGACAGCCAAGGCTATACAGAGAAACCCTGTCTTGAAAAACAAAGAAAGAAAGAAAGAAAGAAAGAAAGAAAGAAAGAAAGAAAGAAAGAAAGAAAGAAAGAAAAACATCCAAGCCCCACATGATGGCATACTCCTTTCATCTCAACACTCAGGAAGTAGAGGCAGGCAGAGCTCTGTGAGTACAAGACCAGCTTTGTCTACAGAGTGAGTTGCAGGGCAACCAGCACTATATATGGAGACCTTGTCTTAAAAAGAAGGAAAGAAAAAAGAGAGAGAAAATAAGAAAGAAAAGAAAGGAGAAGGAAAAAAGAAAACTATTGAAGTCCTAATAGAATGAGAACAAGGAGAACATAAGTACTTGAAAGGTGCTCATTCCCACTCACAGGAGCATAAACACCACTAAAAGTTACATTGTTATCATTTTCCACAAATCACATCAGGCAAAAGCCTAAATCTGACAAAATACTGTTGACAGGCCCATGGGAAAGTAAGCATGCTCATACATTGCTGGTAAGAGTGAGTGGACAATGCTCAACTCTTCAAGTAGGGTAAAGGGGCAACCTCTAATAGATTTGTTTTTATCCCTTAACCCAGCAATTCCACTGCTGGGAATTTACCTGGAGGCTATGAATCCATAGTTATAAAATAGCGAATGCATGAGACTAGTATTAAGGCATTCTTAAAATAACAAAACAGGAATTTAAGAAAATTGTTTACAGAGTCATAATGAAGTAATAAATAGGTGTACAACAAGAATAAGAGCAAGTATATGAGAGGTAAGACCACGCCATTAAAGTATACCAATATACAATAGCTTATCTTTATTATACAAAAAAAGGAAAATAAGAATATGTATATGCATTTGGTATTTTTTCCTAACAGTGACTAGAAAAACAACCAAAACCTAATAGAAATATAAATGTTAACCTATAAAAATATAAATGTTTAACATTTAAAAACAAATTTAAATAAAAGGACTAAAATGTGAAACTAAGAACAAATGAACTCAACTGTGTATCAAAGGAACTTGAACCATACTGAGGGGAAAAATGTTATATTTTAAGGTTATGAACACAGCACTCAGATTGTGCAGAACTTTTTTTTAAAAAGTTAAAAGAGACTTAACTTCTTAAAAGATTTATGAGTCTGTACCTCAGTGTATGCTACCTGTGTGCAGGTGTCCACAGAGGCCAGAAGAGGGCATCACATCCCCTGGAGCCAGAGTTTCAAAAGACTGTAAACCCCCAAACTTGGGTCCTCTGGAAGAGCAGCAAGTCCCTTTAACTACTAAACCATCTCTCTAGCCCTGGAAAGGAGATCTTAAACAGCATTTGATAGTTTAATTGTTGGAAAAAATGTTAAAAACTTAAAATATATATGTATTGGAGGTAAAGCAGTCAAATCAAATGACACAATAAATCTAAATTTCAGTGTTAAAAAAGAGATGTGTCTATAAATGTTGGGAAATACTCAGTATGAATGAAAAATATCTTTTTATTACTTTTTTAAAAAAATGTTTGTGTAATGCCCCAAATTTGTAAGCCCCACTTGCTCAGGAACCCAGTAACTTCCTGAGATGCTGGGAACTGTAGTTCTTGGGAAATAGCAAAGCCTCATGGGAAAGTATTATGGCCTATAAGTTTGTTTTTATAAGCAACATGTGGCTCGAGGTCACTTTCAGGTGGGAAATTCTGAGGAATGATCCTGATCAAAGTCCGTCTCTTGGTCAGTATTTAAAATTTGTGCTTTAAATTTGGCCCAAAATGGTGGGGCAAGTCTCAGGGTTAACAGTTTGCTTCCAAGCTTGATGACATAGTTTGTACAAAATAAACATGTGTGGCTGTTGTGAAAGCAGTACTAATGAGGGGCTGGGGAAATGGTTCATTGAGTGAGAACATTTGCTGTGCAAGCAGGAGGACCTGAGTTCAAACTCCCAACAGCTATATAAATGCTAGGCATAGCCACACATGCACTGGTAGAGGAAGACAAGCAGATCTTGCGGGCTCAAAAGCCTACCTGAAATAGCAAGCTTCAGTTTCAGTGAGAGACCTTAAAAAAAGAGGGGGTGGGGTAGAGTGGAGATTGATGTTTGGTTTGGGTGGGGAGCGGGTAGTTCAGGAGGACACCTAGACAGATTACTGGGAATTAATGAGTTCATTAAAATAGTTGTTAGTGGTGACTGGAGAGATGGTTCACCAGTTAAGAGCACGGGCTGTCCTTCCAGAGATCCTGAGTTCAATTCCCAGCACCCACAATCATTTATAACCTCTCTTTTAAAAAAATATTTATTTTATGTATGTGAGTACACTGGCGCTCTCTTCAGACACACCAGAAAGCCTCTGGAAGAACAGTCAGTGCTCTTAACTGCTGAGCCATCTACCCAGCCCCACAAACCTCATTTCATTAAAGAGAGAGAGAGAGAGAGAGAGAGAGAGAGAGAGAGAGAGAGAGAGACAGAGACAGAGACAGAGACAGAGACAGAGACAGAGAGACACAGGGAGAGACAGAGAGAGACAGAGAGAGAGAGAGTTACTAATGGCATGGACTTACAGAGGGGCAACAGTATGACTCCAAGGAGATTTCAGGTCTCAGCATCAAAGACAACCTGGCAAGGTCTCTGAAGAGAATCAGAGCCTATGTGGCAGGAGAGGGACACTCTTCTTATACCTGTTGAACCCTGGGGCAGGCTCACAGCAAGGGGCTGCCTCCAGACTCTCTGGTTCTCAGGCAAGAGGCAGAGAAGCTTGTGGGGAGCAGTATTGGTGGCGGTGAATCAACTGGAAAAGCAATATCCTTTGAATGGGAACTTGCTTCCAGGCAGAGAAATCCACTTTACAATGTCACAGTAGGGTGCCTGTCGGTGTGTGTTGAGAGTTGGTGCAAAGCAACCTCCAGGACCCACATATTGACATGCATGGGTGTATGTCTTAGCATGCAGCTGCTCACAGGAGCTCTGTCCTGTGGCATACAGCAGGCATGTAATCATTTGGGCCTGGTGGATGCCATGTTCCTCTTCCTGCTGGCTTCAGATTAATGCAACACGCCCCATCTATGAACTGGGAATTCAAGCTACCTTTCCCTTCCTGAAGGTATGCAGAGGCAAGCCATCTGTGAATGGGAGACTAAAATAACATCCACTCATCCCATATGGACACCAAGATACACCAGAGCACAATTTTACAAAAGTCCGACACTGTGATATACATATCCGCCACAGTCATCAGATGACTGTCATATACTTTTGCCATCTCAGAGCAAAGACACTACCACTGGGCCTTATCTCAAGATGTGGACTAAATAAACTAAACTAAGCTAAGATAAACTAAACTTGACCCAAACTTCCTTACACATTCAGGTTCCTGTTGGGTTCACAAGGTAGAAGGGATTGCTGGGTGTTTGGTTTTGAGCATGGGGGGTTGGGGGGGTATTATGGTGCATATTTTACATAACAAAGCAGACCTGGACTCCAGGTTCTCCCAGCACCGCAGCATCTCTCAGTCCCTACCTGGCATACCCTGCCCCCAACCCTGAACTTTCCAGCCCAGAGGCTCTCCTATATAATCCAGACATTTTGATCTCTCTCTCTCTCTCTCTCTCTCTCTCTCTCTCTCTCTCTCTCTCTCTCTCTCTCTCTTCCTTCCTTCCTTCCTTCCTTTCTCTCTGCGAATGTGCACACCCTTTCCTTCTTTCTCCTTCCTATCCCTCACAGCAACTTCCTTGGCCTCCTTCCTTAGGGCCAATGAACCCTCCGGAGAGCAGCTTCCCAATAAAACTGCCCTTAATATAATCTAACCTGGCTTGAATTGACTCATTTCACTGGAGGAGAAATAACTTATCATGGGGAAGTGTTGGAGGCAGAGAAACTGAGCAGGACTAAGAATGCCAGTGAAGCAGAATAGGGAAAAGGATGGAGGAGGTAATTCCAGAGTTTGACAAGAACTGTAGCCTAAGACAGAAGACTGGAAGCACTTCGCCTACCTGGGTGTCATTCAACCAGGCAACATGCTATGCAAATAGGTCATAAAAGGTCACACAGCATCACGCCCCATGCACACACACATTTCCTTTCATTCTCTTCGCACTGGGTCATAGGCTAGGTGTAGCACACCTTCTGAAATATTGTTTAACAACCATCCATTCATTGTCTCTGAAAGACATAAGAACCTGGTAGCTCTAGAGGCCTTCCAGACTCAACCCCACACCTGTAACTCCAGGGACAGGAAAATAGAAATGCTCATTGATGTGTTTATTTTAAAAAAAGGAGATGCGTTCTATGGAGGTGCAGTCAGGTGTGGGGAAAGGGGGTGTCTCAGCGGGCCCATGCTGAGGCATCCCTTCCCCCTGAGGGACCACATGATGGTATAGTATAGAGTTTATTCAGGGCATGGGGAGAGGAGTTGAGAGGGTAGTAGAGGCAGAGAGAGGGAGAAGTGTGGACAAGTAGAGGCCAGCCATGAGCACATGGAGAGAAGGGGAAGGGAAGAGCCCATGAGGGCAAGAGGGCAAGAAAGGAACAAGGGGGGGAACAAGCAGCCTCCTTTACAGTGGGTCAGGCATACCTGGTGTTGCTAGGTAACTGTGGGATGGAGTTTAGACAGAATGCTAACACTCTGGGAGACAAAAGGCAAGAGGCTCTCATGGCTTTTGCCCATAAAATCTGCCACCTACCAACAGATTCTCTTCTCTGATAGCAGTGTATGAAGTGTCCTCTCATGCATCCCTGTCTGCTAGTCAGTCATCTTACCACAAGAGAAAAGAAACCACAGCAGCAAGTGCAGAATGAAGGTAGATGCCTCCAAGAACAGCAACAACAAAATGTCCTCCCCTTGTTCGGTAGGGAGCCCATGTCTCCTGTGACCAACGCTGCCCCTTTCCTCAACCTCTTCTTACTTCTAATAAAAATTTTAACATGAGTGTTTATATTCTAGTTTCAGTTTTTATTTCAATAATTGTCACTAGACACTGGGGTCCTTACACTACACCTTAATTTCTTTGGATAATCCAAATGTGAGTAGGAAACAGCAATTAGTTTAAAAGAATTTATATACACTTGGCCAAATAGAAGAGCCTAATCTCTCAACTGCCCTCCCAATCTACTCCCATGGCCTGTGGCCTTCTTACAATGAATACTCATTCAACATAGTTTAGAAAATATGTAAATAGTTAGGTTAACTAAAGTTCCCAGAAAAAGAAACTGCAATGATATCAAACTTTCTACAAGGCTATGATTAGAACTTAGATAATTGTAGAGAGTTGGAATGTTGCAGGTCCAGAGTTAAGTGATATTGGACTATCTTAGTCCCCTGTGTGTGATCTAACATCCTGCTGATTGTTAGGTAAATCCTTTTCATTTACACAAACAGGCCTACCCTTTGTGGTGAGAGCTATGGGGTGTGTGTGTTGATAGCTTTGAGACAGTTTAATAGGCCTTTGTATGAAAGGTGAACTGAGCTCTAACTGGCCTCAGTTGTCTCAGCTTTCTGTTAAAGAGACAACATTTTATTTATGTCTAGTCTATAGGGGAAGGGAGAATGAGGGTGGGCATTTTGTCTTAAAGATCTCTTGGTTTTGAAGGAGAAATTTTTGAGGTGTTTAGATAGAATATCACTATGTAGCTCTGGCCTGAGACTCTGTATGTAGTCTAGGCTGGCCTCTAATTTGCTGAGGCTCACCTGTGTCTACCTCCTGAGTGTTGGGATTAAAGGTGTGTGCCAATAAGTCTGGCAGGTCAACACAGAGGTCGTTTATATATTTATTCTTGGAAGTCAGCTTTAAACTTGGAGTCCTACTTGCTTGCTAAACATACTGACTTCAGCAAGTGACAGCCAAAGGGAGGGTTACAGGTATAGTTACTCTGAAAAATTCCTCTCTGGCCAGGACTATAATGTGAGATCACAGTCACAAAATCACTGGGACAAAATCTCTTTGAGTACAAAGAAGTTGGGAGAGGCCTAAGACCTCCTCATCCTTGGGAAATGAATGAGATGTGAATGAGCCATGTTTCCAAGTCTTAGTGTGTACTCCTTGACCTCGTTGGACTCTACTCTCAAAACACCATACATAGACAGACTTGCAAGGACTTCTAGGCAGTGGTTTACAAAGCATAAAATCCCAGCAGGCTGGAGAGATGGCTCAGCCATTAAGAGCACTGATTGCTCTTCCAGAGGTCCTGAGTTCAATTCCCAGCAACCGCATGGTGGCTCACAACCATCTGTAATGAGATCCGATGCCCTCTTCTGATGTGTCTGAAGAGAGCAATAATGTGCTCATATACATGTATGTGGGCAACTGTGTGCCACAGGATGTATGTAGAAGTCAGAGGGCAACTTTAGAAGTGTGTTCTTGTAAGAACTAAAAGTGAGATTTTCAGGTCTCCGAATTCACTGCCCTGGGATGTATTATTCTGCATTCTGGGAAGGGTACATTATTCCGAGTCAGAGGACACTTGCTGGATTAACATTCAGAAGAGGAAGGGAGAGGCTGATTAACATTCCTCAGACCACAGGGAAGAGAACCCACCTGAGGGTGGGGAAGGCCCAGAGCACAGAGACACATTCCAGGATGGGAGGTGGTCAGGAAGAAAGTTATGTGTGAATCTGAGTCATCTATAGACCGGATCTGAGAAGGTCATCCTTTGGGGTCCTTTGTGGTTGCCCTCCTGTACTCTGTATAAGAACCGCTCCCAGGTTTTGTTTGGGACTCTCTTGCCGGCACCTGGTCCTGGTGCACCAGTATCATTAAACCTCATGTTGTTGCAGCGAAGCCTCTGTCTGTGTGTGATTCTGTGGGAGCACGTCCCCTGGTTTTGTATTTTACAGTCCAACAGGGGTATGTCAAAAGAACACAGGAACCTCCTAAAAAGGCTCTCCATGGGGATGGAGAGATGGTTAAGTGGTTAAAGCTCCTCCTGTTCTTCCAGAGGACTTAAGTCTGATTCCCAGCACCCACATTAGACCACCCAGAACCCTATTTCCAGGAGAACTGATTGGCTCTTCTGGTCTCTAAGGGCACTGTATGAAAATGGCAAGCATTCAAACATATACATACAAATAAAGTTGATTTTTTCTCTAAAAGATGGCAGTTCTCACAGGCTACATTTGGAATAAATAAGCAATAAGAACATTGCCTTTAAGCCAAGCATGGTGTTGCACGCTTCTTCTTCCAGTATTTCAAAGGTTGGGCTGGAAGGTTCTTAGTTCTCAGACAGCCTGGAATACATAGTAATACTTTGAAGCAAATAAGTAAATAATAACAAAAATGGAATAATGACTATAACTGTTTATAATCATGAAATGAATTAAAACCATGACATCATAAATAATACTCTAATAAAAAACACGTTAGCAATTGATGGATTATTGCTACTATACCAATATTTTATTCTGAAATTTGATAACTAAAGGAAAGATCTAAGCATTTACCCTTTTAAAAAGAAATATCAGTTCTTAGCCATTGGGCTCTCTCTGTAGAGGAATGCCTACACTCACAAATAAATTTGTAAATGACACTTTGCCATCTCCCAAGATAAAACTGGTTTAAGAAAAAGTCACCAACAACTTATAATTGAGTGACAGATAGAATGAAGCAGCATACTCCTGGCACTATAGCATCACTTTTCTAACTCATGATTGGATGTGCTTTCTTGTGGCAGGGAAGTAAAGAAAAGGCTAACAGTGTGCAAGCTTGGACTTCAACTTGGAATCAAGCAGATTCTCAAGTCCACCTTAAGGCTGCTCCCCACATCTCCCTAACCAGACTAAGACTATGCAGAGCCAGTGGTTCAGGTTTAGAGACCCTCTGAAGTGTCTGAAAATAGCCTGTCACTCATTATATTACTAGAACACAAATACTTGGGTGAAAAGTTAAAATGCTAATGAGACACACAAAGTTGTATGTTCATTTACAAGTAACTGATAGATAAGCATGCTTAGGAAAAGTCTATGCTTAGTGATGAGAAACCACAACCTTTTGTGACTCAGGAGTATAGAGTTGCCAAACTTCCTCTTGACTAGACCAACTTTCTCCCATGAACTATGGCTTTTCCTAACAAACTGCTCCTGATTCAGCTGCAGCTGTGTGTCTCTGTTCAGTTTTTTGTTCATGGACTCAAGAACCTGGAATCCCTCTGGAGTTAGTTGCCAAGGCTAGATTTCAGCTGGTATCAATGCCCTCAGTTGAAAAAGTATGATTATGGGTCCAGGATGTGTGTGGATAGGTGGATGGACCAGATACTTAACTTTAAGCCCTATTTAAAAAGTGAAAGCCATGATGTGTGATTCTAGCACTCAGGAGGGAGAAGTAGCAGGAGGATATCTGTGAATTCAATGCCAGTCTGGTTTACATGTGTTCTAGACCAGCTAGTGATACATAGTGAGACCCTGTCTCAAACCCCAAAGTGAATATTATAGTGGTTTGAATGAGCATGACCCCCAGAGGCTCACAGATTTGAATGTTTGGTCACCAGGGAGTGGCATTACTTGAGAAGTAATGGTCTTGTTGGAGGAAGTGTGTCACTGGGGGTGGGCTTTGGAGTTTCAAATGCTCAAGCCAGGACTAGTGTTGCTTTGTCATCCTACTATCTGCAGATCTAGATGTAAAACTCCAGCACCATGTCCATCTGCAGGCCTCCAATAAAATGCTTTCTTTTATTAGAGTTGCTGTGGTACTGGTGTCTCTTCACATCAATAGAACACTGACCAAGATAAATATAGTCAAGTAACTAATTAAAATAAAAACCAGGCAATCTATGCTTCAATGAGAACCTGTATATACATCCAGGTGTTATCTGATGGTGCAAACCCTGTCTTGTCTCATTCAGTTGACTCTCTTCTCCCATGGGGCATAGGGGGACAAGAAACAGTTTGCCTCCATTTGCAACTCACCTCAACATTTCCACTTTCCCTCTCAATGGGGGCTGGTTATTAAAAATAACAACAATGAAAATCATTATAACAGCTGCCCGGTTCCCTCAATTATAAGAGGATTTATACAAAGGATTTTCACATGTTCCTGTTTATACCTCAGGAGTGTCATGATTTTATATTTATTTCTTCAGTAGTAGAGCTTGGCTCTAAGAGATGACCACTGAACATCTTTCACTCTAAGAACGTGCATGAGGATGCAGTGTCATGAAAGCTTCTTTTCCATGAATTAAGCAGGGTTCCCAAGGTTATAGCTTTGTTTAACCTTGTAAACTGGGTGGCCTCTGAAAGCTCCTTAGAACACTTCAAAGCAGGCCTTTTCAACTCTTCTAAGACCCCAACTCTTTTCTTTTGTGATTGAATTCTTACTGACTGGAGTCTTTCAATGAATGCAGAGTACCCAAAGGGTCTAACAAAACACCTGAGACAATTAGAGAAATGAAAACCAAGGGGTCAAGATGAACTGATCCTTGACAGAGGATTTACATAAATAAGTCTTAGCCTCTGGATGTGAATAAAAGAATAAAATGCAATGCTGGGGTCAGAACCTTGGTTCAAGTGCATTTACAGGGCCAAACAGGGCTTCTGTGTTATGCCAGGAATTCCAGGAATCCCACTGATCATTGTATGCTGGCGGACACAGGGTAGGGGTTAGATTCAAGAAATCTAACAGAAACTCAGCTCTGCCTACTGGCTGAGACTCAGCTCTTCCAAGCAGCAGCCTACAAGTGGAAAGCATGGGGAAAAATGGCCAGTGGCCACCAGTCCCTGAAATAAAACTTTCTACTGTGGGAAAAATTTCTTCTGTTGAAGGTTGACTTGAATCTTGTTTCAGACAGCTTTGTTAACCCGAGAGGCTCACAGGGACAAGTGGAAGAAGATGCAAGTCTCCTGAAAGGACCACTCACTCTGTTTCCACTTTGAGTACTGCTTTGTAGAAGGCATCTGTCTCTAATATGTAAATGACTTGGCCCAGTACAGAAACTTCAGAGGCGGCTGTTGCTGTTACAGTAAAATTTTGGTTTACGCAGAGATATTAACAGGGACATAAGAAAATGCTATTCCTATAGTTGAAGGAACCAGCCAGATGTTATACTAGGCTTTAAAAATAAATAGACTAGATGCTGGAGAGTTGGCTCAGCAGTAAGTTAAGCACTTCCTGCTTTATCAGAGGATGAGAGTTCAGATCCCAGAGCTCACATCGGGTGCCTTACAAACACTTGTAACTCTAGCCACAAGGGATCTAATGCCTTATTTCTGACCTTCAAAGGCACCTGTACACACATGTGCAAGCACACACGTATATATAACACACATAAATAAAATAAGCCTTTAAAAGGTGGCAGCCTACCCTGACTGTGAGTGGGTGGTAGTGTTGCTGAAGTGAATTACAAATGGAGGAAAACTATTGTCCCCCTCCCATTGAGAAGAAGGAAGTCATCGGAAGCAAACAGGACAGAATTTGCCTATCTCTTGCCCAAAACTTTGAGTTGTGAAGTAGCTCCATCGACCAAGGCATTGCAATCAGACAACACAGGAAGCAGGAGAAGCAATAAAGACTTTTCCATTGAAGTAGGAATTGCCTCTACCCTGGGCAAGGCATGTTTTTAAAACAAGGCAGGAAGACAAGTGCCCAGTCTACCTCTTTTTCTCTCACCCACCCCCGTCAAACCATACCCACACAGTTTGGCTGGTTGGTTTTAACACATACAAAGAGTACAGTGGGGTTTGGAATCTTTCCTCTTTAACAACCATGCCCTTGTGGGTGGGTGGCTCCTTGGAGAGGAGAGGATTGCAAAGACACTGCCTCTTTTGGGTCTATCTCTGAGCATTTGGCAGAGCTCTTGCTCTAGAAAGGAAGCACTGCTGGAAGGATTGAAACGCTATAAGAGAGAAACCATGCTCTTTGTTTTGGCCAGTAAGTGCATAACTATTGATGGCCATTCTGAATACATTTGGGGAGGAGACTCCTAATTTGCCCAGTGAATCAGATAAAACAGAGAGCAAGGATATCCACAGCTTTAGAGACTTAAAAAGTGTGCTTTTCTGTGTCATCAAAGGGTCTGTGGGACTTCCTAAAAGGACTGTCTCTGACCTACTATCTATTAGTTCTTTTAAGAAAAAGTCCGTCCGCAGCTCAGAACAGACCACTCCAGACCACTCCGGTTCCAAGGGGGAGGTTTATTCAGGGGAAAGGGCAAAGGTGGGGAGAGGAAGGTGGAAGAGATAAGAGAAAAGAGAAGTAGAGGGCGGTCATGACCACGTGAAGAAAGAGGAAGGTGGGGGAGGGGACAGAGAGGCAAGAGGGTAAGAGAGAAAGAGAGTAAGAGAATAAGAGGAAGAGCAAGCAGCCCCTTTTATAGTGGATCGGCCTACCTGGCGGTTGCCAGGTAACTGTGGGGAGGAGCATACCTGGCTGTTGCCAGGTAACTGGGGAGGTGGAGTTTAGACAGAATACTAACACTATCTAAAAGAAGAGCTAGGAAGTTTAGGCTCTTGTGGTGAAACTCATTCCCACTAGATACCAGTAGAGAGGCTGAGAGGCAAAGCAAAGGGACACCGGATAATTCTTAGTCTTCGACTGAACCTTTTAATTTTATTGCCTAAGAAATCTGCTTTAAAAAATCATCTGTTTTCAAATTCAGGAACTTGTGTTCCAGGCTTATTTATTTAAAGACAAACAAAAGGCCAAAGCCTGGCACAGGACTTTATTGACACAAGCTTACATCCTTTCCCCAGCCTTGTCCCTGGATTTTCCTCAGGAGCAGTGGGGCCACTTCAGGAATTACACTGTGACAGAATTTAAAAAGGCAAGCCTGGTTAGCGCCAAGAAAACTGGAGAGAGACAGGTATGGTGGTGGCAGAGTTCCATCTAAGTGTAAATCAGCAGCCTTCTGTTGTGCAAAGTGCAGGGCAGACTCTCACATGGAAACACTGCCTTCTGGAGTGCTGTGGGCCCCTGGTATGTGGAAAGGAATTTACTCGGGTCCTCTTCAAGTTGGCAGGCAGGCATGCGGGTGTTGGTTAGCACACATTCCTTTCTGACTCATTACCCACTTGCCCGGGCCCCTCCTTCCTAGGGTGTGAGGCCCCTTTTCCAGCTTTCCCAGGGCTGGCATGGAGATTGATGGGATCTTGGCAGTCACTAAAGAAAAGCTGGATGTGCCCTTTGTACTTTCCTTTTGTGGCTGGTCTTTGGTACTTGTTGCCAAGCTCTGTTAAGTGGGAACCACAGAGCAGCCACCAAAGCCCCAGCTCTTAGCTGTGATCTGGGCATATTCTGTTCTCAGTCCACATGTATTTACTAATCAGACAGTGAGATGGTGAACGAGATCCAAAATGTCAATTTGGCTTAAGGATGGTTATGAGCTAAGTAAATGCTTTTAGGTTCCAGTCTTCTTCCTTTCTATGAAAGTAGCAGCAGCACATACATTTTGCTTCGCGAAGGTCACATGAACATCCATTTGGGCTGTAGCGTTATAGGCCCATTAATGAAAATCTATTTCCTTTTTGTCAAGAGGATGCAATATCTGGACTGGGTGGAGACCTAACTTTCCAGTTGGACTAGGCCAATGACCAGGGACCACCCTTAGGAAGGTAGGTTCACCACACTAAAGAGTTAGGCTGATGAGTTGTCCCTTTCATGAGAAACCATAATCTTTCCTGCCCGGAATTCCTGCACCCAGTGCAATCGATTACTGGTCTGTAACCTTTCAGCTTTCCAGTAACTTCTTCATTTTTTCTTTTCTATGTCATTGTAAAGTATGTTTTCCTTAACATGTTGGAGTTCATTAACATTTGGGGCTTCCTTATTTCTTTCTTTACAGCTCTTTCTCCCTACCGTGGTGATGGTTGTCCATTACGTGTCTAACATCGGTGCCAGTTTAAGGGACTTGGCTTTTCTTTTTCTCTTCCTCCGTTCTCCTTCTCTGAGCAGCTGCTGAGGTGTTACAGCTTGCCTGAGCTGGGGAATTTTTCTTCTGAACTGTAACACAGCTTTCTTTACGTCTCCATTTTTTTTTTTTTTTTTTTTTAGTTTATCCTTAAATTTGCCTTTAATAATGATGTTAGGAACCTCAAGTGGGGGGATGGGAACCCACTTCCCCTGTATCATCCAGCAGCTATGAAGGACCCCAAAATTCTAGTAACAGGACCATCCTCTAGAAAGCAGAAGGCTTTCACCCAAGGCTATGCTAAATAGATGGGAGAAATATTTTTTCTTTTAATGAGATAATGTACTTTTCCTTCTTAGACCTACCCTGCCCCCAAACCCAGTGGAATTACTACAGAGGTTTTGTTAGGTCTGCTTGCCTAAGTTGTAACATTTCCTTCTTCCTTCTTTCCTTCTTTCCTTCTTTCCTTCTTTCCTTCTTTCTTTCTTTCTTTCTTTCTTTCTTTCTTTCTTTCCTTTCTTTCCTTTCCTTTCCTTTCCTTTCCTTTCCTTCCTTTCCTCTTCCTCCTTCTCTTCTTCCTTCTCCTCCTCCTAGCTCTTTTGCATTCTTTCAGATGATTGCTAATGCAGAGGCAGGCTTTTCCAGACATTCTGGCCTTTCTTGCACTTTCCAGGTTATTTCTTCTGTCCTGAGTCTGTTTTAAAATTATTTTTTATTAATGAGACCCAAGAACCTGGAGAAGGGCACTTTGATTTCCTTGGTAGTGTGTGGTATCCCAGGTGGAGCTCTCCAAAATTTGCAGTAACATAACAGCCTTTCTGGCATACCAGGAAGAGAGCTACCCTGGAGACAGCTTGTAGAACCTGAGATGTCTCACATCTATTTAATTATGTTAGCAAACAGCTTTTAGTAACCTTCTCATAGTTTCCTCTTCCCCAGAAGCCCCAAGCTCCTTTTCCTTCATCTAGCCTAATATGGGAATTAGCCCCTAATGGAGGCCAGACAATGATATCCCAAAGTACAGTATCTTCGAATCATAAGAAACTGGAAGGCATCAGGAGCCAAGTGTCTCTCTGACCTTTCTTGTGTCTCCTGTCTTTGTCACATACTGGCCCCAAAATGGATCATTGAAACCAGATTCCCTCTTCTCCAAGGTGGGTTATGGATACTAGAATTCCATTACATCAAAGAAAGCTGTACAGGCTGGAAGGCCATGCTGTCTCTTTTCTTTTGAAGTCCCTCATTCCAGATGGGTCCTGTCCATAGCTGGGAGGGATATGCTAGAGTGAAGGCAAGAAAACTCCCATCTGACAGGGCTTTGGCTCGTTCCTTGGCCTGTTAGCATGCCATCCACATGCTTTTGCCTCATCACATTTCTACATGGCTGTCCATTCTGAAATATAGAAACAGTTCCCCCCAAGGATTTGGGTCTTCACTATGAAAGCTCATGAGCCATGTAAAAACTGAAAAAAAATGTGTTATGCCTTTCTCTTATCAGTCTGCATTTTGTTGCTGACAGTGACCTTTAACTACAGGCAGGAAATTGGTCACAGCCACCTCAGCAACCTGAAATTCCTCGATTTCATTGCTTTGTGGACTCTCATGCACAGGTATGTAATTTTGGTTTTGGACTTACTCTTTGGTCAGCTTGATATACAGGCTGTCGAAACTGAGGAAGGCTTCTAAAGTAGCTTAGAGGCTTAAAGATTATGGAAGATAAGACCAACTTCTCCTATTGGAGTAAAAGATTCAGGTCCCTCGGAGATTGCGAAACCAAGAATAAAGAGGAGTCACACAAAGGTCTTGAGAAAGAGGCACCCTAAGTCTTAACATTTTAGTTTATGGAAAGAGGCTGAGGGAGAGAGATAATGGAGAAATAAATGTAATGTGTGTGTGTGTGTGTGTGTGTGTGTGTGTGTGTGAGAGAGAGAGAGAGAGAGAGAGAGAGAGAGTGTATATGAGTGTGTGAGTGTGTGTGAGTGTATATAAGTTTGTGTGTGAGTGCGTGTGTGTGAGTGCATGTGTGAGTGTATGAGTGTATGTGTGAGTGAGTTTGTGTATGAGTGTCTGTGTGTGTCAGTGTAGGTGTGTATGAGTTTTTGTGTGTGAATGTCTGTGAGTGTATGTGAGTGTGTATGAGTTTGTGTGTGTCTGTGTTTGTGTGTGTGAGTGTGTGTGTTATGTGTGTGTGTGAGTGAATGTGTGTGTTTTCACCAGAGATTTATATTGTTGTTATCTTCCTCAATTGTTCTTCATCTTACTTTTTAAAACAGGGTCCTTCACTGAACCTGAAGCTCACTGATTCAATTGGATTAGCTCAGCAGAAAGCCCCAGGGAGCTCCTATCTCTGCGTTCCCAGCTCTTGGATTCTAGGTGTGCATCACTGCACCTGTTTTTATTTCATGGTTCTCATCATGCTCAGACAGCAAGCACTTAGCTGATTAAGCCTTCTCTCTAGCCCTGTTCCTATTTTTTTTGGACATCATCTCATCCTGTAGCTCAAGATTACTTTACTTAAATTCACTCTGCAGTCCAGTCTTACCTCTGGCCTTAGCCTCCTGAGTGTTGAGATTACAGCTGGGTACTACCACACCTGGCAGTAATATGGGACTGAAAAGTAAGAAAACTTAAGGGCACACAGGAAAGGAAAGAAGTCTGCCACTATGAGATCAGATATGCACTGTTCCATGGCTGAGAATTAAGTTTTGACACAATCAACAAAATCAAAATTGTAGGTGGTTAAGACTTGGTGGTTAAGGGTACTTGGTGTTCTTCCCAAGGACACAGGTTCAATTCCCCACATGGTAGATCACAAACCTTTGTAATTTCAGTTTCAGGGGATTCAGTGCCTTCTGGCTTCTACAGAAATACATTCAGGCAAAACACTCACACATATAAAACAAAATAAAAAATAATTAAAAATATCAAAACTTTAATAAAGACTGCTTACGGGGTCTATACTCACTTTTCAGAGTGATATCTCAGACAAGATTGTTAAGCAGGTCAACCACAGCTAGTGAACCATGTTAAAGGTCAAATATATATATGACCATCAGTTTCTCAGCATCTCACTCTTCCCTAAATCTGAAAAAAAAAGTGCCACAGAAGTCATCTTACAATTTCAATTACAAAAGGAAATTCTCTAAGATAAGGGGAATAACTAATCATAAGTAATCCAGCGCTCTCTCTCTCTTTCTCTCTCTCTGTCTCTCTCATACACATGCACACGCACAAACACACACATGCACACAAACACAAACACACAGTTTTTTGCTTTTACTTTTAACTTTTTGCTTAATCTTCGAAGATTCTATCCATTAAACAATATAACTTTACAACACATAAATCATATTTTATTATTTATTTATAACATTTCTGTCCCCTGTCTTTCTCTCCATCCATATTTAAACCCCATATTATAGTCTCCTCTTTCCCTCACCCCCCTCCATCTCTTTCTTTAGAACAGATCTCATTGTATAGCCCAGGCTGGTCTTGAACTCACAGAGATCTGCCTACCTCAGCTTCCAGAGTGCTGGGTTAAAGACGTGTGCCACTATGTCAAGCTCTACTTCTTTTAAAATAAATTCTAACTCTACTTCATACTGACTTGTTTTGAAATCCCCTTTTGGCACCTCAAGTCAAGATCATGGCCTCACCTAAATAGAATAGGAGTAACTCCTTAGGCTGTAGCACCAGTGAGAGGCTGAGCGATAATATGACTCTGCTCCTATTCTTCAAGTTTCTGATTGTTTCTCATTAGCTTCTATGTCTTTCTGTTCCGTGTCTATTTGCAATGGAAAGATGAAATATACTGCCATGTTGGTGATAGGATATGGATAGGCTACTCCCAAGCATAGCACTTGAAATATTGAAGAAAGTTGTACAAGAAAAAGAGTCACTTTCATGTGGGAGATACCCTCTGGAGATCCAACCAGATAAAGGCAGGGACATCCTTATTTTCCAAAGTCTAAGGAACACAGAGTCTGAAGAAATGGTTCTCACTAGCTACACGCCACGCCCCACCCAATGCCTACCATGCTCAGCTCCATTAAGTCATGGTCTGTGCTGTATCATCTGTCTCTGTGACTGCTCATCATTAAATCTAGCATACACGTATCTAAATTTGTCTCTTTCTTGAGTCTTCAGTTCTTCATGAGGACCCTCATGTCGCATTTTTATGTTAACTTAGGTTAAACAAGTTCATAGTTCTTGTGGAGCTAGGAGGTAGAATCCAGGACCTCATACATACTAGGCAAGAACTCTGCTACCAAGCTATACCTCAAGTCCAGCTTTTCTCTTGTGAAAGGAGTCTCCACTATGAGCCTGACATATATAAAAAAAATGATGCTTTCCCCATAGAATGTTGGGGGTGTTGGGGCAGGTGAGATCACCATTAGTTGTGCCTTGCTTGCCTTTGATTGCTCAGGGGAGTAACTGGATTTTTCTTACCCTCCCTACTTCTGTTAAGCATTGGGTTTTGCACTGTGAACAGAAATTGGAGCTCGCCACAGAGCCTCTTAAGCATGTTGTTTATTTATTATTTTTTATTTTATTTTATTTTTTGGTTTTTTGAGACAGGGTTTCTCTGTGTAGTCCTGGCTGTCCTGGAACTCACTCTGTAGACCAGGCTGGCCTCGAACTCAGAAATCCGCCTGCCTCTGCCTCCCAACTGCTGGGATTAAAGGTGTGCGCCACCACCGCCCGACTGTTTATTATTTTTAAAATACTATTTATTTATTTTGGACCATGGTGCCTATGTGGAGGTTAGAGGGCAACTTTCAGAGTTGGTTTTCTTCTTCTACCATAGAAGCTCTCAGAGTTAAACTCACATTATCAGGCGTGGCAACAAGTGACTTTAATCACTGAGCCATTTCTCCAGCCTTGTGTTGCTTATTTTGAGACTGAAAGTATGAAATTCATGGTTGCTTATCCAAATTGCATGTAAGACACCTTTTTAAAAACTAACCTCTAGGTTCTGGGGCTCTGCGCTTTGCTGATGTTGTATACTGAGTCCCAGAAATCCAGGGAAAGTTCCCTGGATTCAGTCATTTCATTCTTGTTCTGAAAATTCATTTTTTTCTTTTCTACCACATGGAACGCCTTAGACAAAGTGGGTATATACCACTGACTATAAACTTGTGGCAAATTAAAGAAAACACTTCTCCATTAAAAGTCCCTGGGACAGAGACCTGGAGACTCCTGTACTGTCAGAGGGAGGTATTCATTTAATCTTCCAGTGAAACCAAGTCAAGAGAGCAGTCATCAGGAGAACCATATGTTGAGTTTTTAGTTTAGTTCAGTTTTTAGTTTATGAGTCAAAAAAGGAACTTCATACTAGTTCTATAGAGTATGTTATAAGCCACGGCATTGTCAAATGTGTTCCCCTGCCCCTTTTTCCTATATGACTAAACGGTCTCTCAGCAAAGGGCACAAAGTGGGCATTTAAGGTTTTACAATACTTGACACATAGATTGTAATGAAGAGTGCTTTTTCATTTGGTGAAGAAATAGGAGTAAAGCAGGGAAAACATTTCATTTTAAAATTTTGTTTGGGGATGAGGATGGAATCCAGGGCTTTGTCCATGCTAAGCACAAATTCCACCACTGAGCCATCCATCCCACTAGTCTTTTGTTATTGTGAGATGGACTCTTGCAGTCTTGCTTTGCTCTACAGTTTAGCCCCAAAGCCTAGGTTCAAGTAATCCTCCCACCTCAGCATCCTGAGTAGCTGGGCAATGTGTACTATATACTGCTTATGTGGAATATTTCTTGGGTGTTTGCAAGAAGGATCAGTTTTTCTATGATCAACTTTAGTTTCTGTGTCTTTTTAAAGAAAATATGTTCAAAAGTATCCAATTATGACTACAAACTAATTTTCATGCATGATCTTTGAAGACTACAGTGATTTCCCACTAAAAATAAAGTCAGGATGTTTGAAAACTTGAGTACCATCTCCTCTGACAGCAACAATTTTCTGTGAAATGTTTGTGTTAATCTGTGGTAATTGATTCTTAAATCTGATTAAAATTTAGACTTTCCTCTTTTCTGATGGTTGACTCTGTTTTGTTTTCATTCTTTTGTTTTGTTTTGTTTTGTTTTTCGAGACAGGGTTTCTCTGTGAAGTCCTGGCTGTCCTGGAACTCACTGTGTACAGATCTATACACATCTGTACAGATGTGTGCAGATCTATACACATGTTTATGCTGGCAGTGCATTTCCTGGGTGCCCTTTGAAACCTTGGGTTTACAAAATAACTCGAGAGTCAAGAGAAATAAAACAAACCACATTCACTGCTCTTTCCTTGTGTCAACAGGGGCTGGAGAGTGGTGAGGGCATTCCCTCTAGCCTCTTAGATTCAATATATACTCTAAATTGAATTAAACTGAAGAAAGACAAATTTAAAAGGCAAAGATACAAGCTCATTTAGTATTTTCATGTGGCTGACAAGTCACAGGAAGTAACTGGAACTTAAAGAAGTGGATATGACGAAGGCTTACCCCTCATCTTAAGGAAGAATGATATATTTTAAGAAAGTCATGAGGAAATATATGGAGAAAACTAACAGGAAACAAGGACTGTTTGAATTAGCTGTTTATACAGACCCATCTCACCGACTGCCCATCTTCAGTGATCAGAGTTGCTCTTCCATTCTTCATAGAAGGTAGCTTCCTTATGGCATTTTCATGGCCTAGTTTTAGACAGATAAATGGATCACAAAATCTTTGCTTACATCTATTGATTTTCAGTTGTTCTTAGCTCAAAATAATCTTTATGCTAATATGTATATTTAGGGTTCACATACTGTGATCTTATCTATTATTACTTTTTTGAGAGTTTGAGTTTAGTTTAATTGTCTGGGTGTCTGGTGAGATGTTGGGCAGGTTTCCACTCTAAAATAACCAACATGAGCTGGTTTGTATTCAATGGATGAGGACTCTATTGCTCGGGTTCCATTTAGAGGATATCTCAAAGTCTACAACCACTTAGCTCCTTTAACCACAGGTTTTTCACCTAAACCATGTTAGTCTTTTAACCAACAGCATTGGAAGTGTTTATTGTTTGTAAAGTGCTAAGAAAATAGATATATGCTTTCTGATGTTATGTCACTGAAATCAATCTTTCAAAAGTGATCACTTTGGTGTTTCCTTTAAAGGTACTCTTGACCCCCCCCCCCACTCTTATCTTAGGATGTGACAAGAGGTAGAGCAAAGACTGGCTGTAGTTCCTACTATCCAAAGAGTTCTGGTTCGCTTGCAGCCTAAGTCAGAAATTCTCATTTGTTTTATGTTTTGACCTCTTGTCTTGGTCTGGAATGCAGTCAGCATGCACAAACTGTCACGAGCAAACCCAACCAATAAAGCATAATTGGACTACACCATTGCTATAGTGATAACCTTGACTCTGCTCTAATCTGTGAAACAGCACTTTATTCAGACACTTTTGCTCTTTATTATTATTACCAGGGCCCCTATGATTCGTTTCATAAGTGACCCCAACAACACTCATGACAGTGACTAACTCTTCTGACTGCAGCTGGTGATTATTGCCTTTGCAATTACTGTTATTTCTGAGAAGTCTCCAGATCCTTTGTGTTCAGCAGACATCTATTCAGTTCTGAAAACATTAAATACCAACTCTGCTCGTGTCCTAAGGTGGGCTCAAAGATAAAGCAGCTCCCACCTTCCAGATACTCACCGTCTAGTGCCAAACAGCTTCTATAACATTTTCTCCAACTCCCTTCTCCCATGGGTCCCTTTGGTCTCAGATTTCTGCTTTGTCATTGAGATCCTAGCAAAACCTGTAAGAGACCTCACAGATGCCTTTGTAATTTCTCATTGGTCTTCGTCTTCAGGTCTATGGAGAGATGTGTGTTACAGCTTTGGTGTCTGTGGCAGGTGCTGTGAGCTTACTCCTGTTTAATCCTCACACCTCTGGGAAGTGGGTTCAGATGCGAGGACTAAAGCTACAAAAGCCAAGCAGCTCGACTAAGTTCACTTAAGTAGTAGCAGAACAACTCTTGGCCGGATCTAGTCCAACTTCAGAATCTTTGTGCTTTTTTAAGAATTAAAGCTTGGTACCCATGAGCTATAGCTGTCAACAGGTGGGTGACATGTAAGCAAATATGAGTCCATCTGTGCATATTTGAAGACAATCACTTCTGTTTCTACTGCCTCATGATTCATTAACAATGGCTCTTTAAAAATACTCCCCCCTTCTCAAGGTGTACCAAGCTACTAGCCTGACTGGTGAACATATTTCACATGAGGTCTATCATCTGTTGATTATATAGGGCCCCATGCCAGAGCCCACACAGTGGATATTGAGCGTGGGCCAGAGCACTAGAAATTCAGCAAAAGCTTTTATGGAGAAAGAGTTTCCGCATCTGTACGAACAGGTTTTGTTTGCCTTGTTTCTGTTTTGAGAACCAAATGCTGCCTGCTCTACCAAGTAAGGTGAAATCAGTGAGAAGACTATTTCACGGATGGGGACATCAGTGTTAGCTGTGTTGTTAATCCATAACACCTGCCACCTGTGACCCTATATGGCGCCTCAAATCCTGTAAATACAAATGGATTTTTCAATCCACTTTGCATTTAAAATTGCCCAGATCTGGAAGGAATTGGCGGTTACTATGGTAGCCAGCCTACATAGCATAAAAGTGGTTAATGTATTTTCTTTTCATGGGTTTCAATTAATAACTTGTGAGGAGCTTCGACAGACCCTGAATATGCTGAGATCCATGAGCTAGGAATAGAGCACATAATCCCTGTCTTAACTCTGAAAGGCTAAAGCCAAGGACTGGCCTGATTATTCAGAGGACTTAAAAGATGTTTCTGGTATAATGAAGTTTATGAGATAAACAGAACTGGCAACTACCCTCATCTTCTCTGAGGAATACAAACCTGCCATGTAACCTACCATGCATTCAAGAGTACTAACAAATACTCAGAATGGCCCAGGGCTGGAAGAAGCAATGCTTAATTTTCTACTAAAAAGCCTATTTGCCAGTCATGGTGACCTGCACCTGCGGCCCCAGTAGTTGTTGGGTGAAGGCAGGAGGAATAGGAATTCATGGTCATCTTGACCTACATAGCAAGTTCCGGGACTTGCTGGACTATATGCAACCCTTTCTCAAAAACCAAGCAAGCAAACAATTAAATGAAAACTTAAAAGCCTGCTCTTGAAGCAAAATGCCTCATGTTTTTGGTTTGTTTGTGCTTCCTTTATTGCTTTCCTTTATTGTAGAAAGTGAATGTTTTGCCTTGTATTACTTCTCCATATTAGTTGTATAAAACAATGAGTTTCATGGTGACTTTTTCATGCACGCATGCGCCATACGTCAATGTCGGGTGGCTCCCATTGCCCTTCTTTACTCTTTTCTCCATAGGCACCAATGTACAAGTAAACATACTTACATATAAACACATATACATAACTTAAAAGTAATAAAAAAAATCTTACTGCTACATAGTGCTATATTTATTTCTTTTCAAAACTCAATGTAGCTAAAAAGAAAAGAATATAAAGAAAGCTAGACATGGTAGTGCATGCCTTTAATGGCAGCATCTGAGAGACAGAGGCAGGAAGCTCTTCATGCTTTCAATACCATGTCTGGTCGACATAGCAGGTTCTAATCCAGCCAGGGATAATAGTGAGACTTTACCTCAAAAAAAAAATGAACATAAAACAAAACAGAAGCAAGATAAACAAATAAAGGAATTAAAATAGTAAGCTGTAAAATACTCACGGTAGGGGAGGGATCAGTAGAGAAGAATGGGAAAATGGAATGGTCACTATTTCTCTGGTAATGTTTTTGGTCATTTGTAGTTTTGAAAGGTAATTTTCCTGCACACAGATTTTTTTTTTTTTTTGGTTAACAAATGTTTTTCTTTCTGCACTTTAAATGTGTCATTTCCCTGTATTTTGGTCTATGTTGTTTTTGAAGAGGAGTCAGTTATTCGCCTCATTATGATTCCCTTTTACTTCATGAGTCATTTTTCTTTTGCTGCCTTCAAGACCCTTTTTTCTCTAATTGTTGTCTCTGATGTGTCTGCCCGTGGATCACTTTATCCTTAACCTACTCAGAGGACTTTGAGCTTCTTGAAAGAGTATCATAATTGAAAACTTTCTATTTTTTTTGTAAAACTTTGGAAAATTTCAGGTATTGTTTTGTGCATTTGGTCTGTCTGACCTTGTCTTCTTTTTTTCGAGCACTCCCATTATTCAACTGCTGGTGTGCCTTGTGTTGGAACACACGTCCTCATTCTTACTGCTTTCTGTTCTGCAGATGGCATGATCACTTTTGATCTCTGTTCCAGCTTCTGGAGAATTCCCTCTGACAGCTTAACTCGACTTTTGAGCAGCTCTAGTCATCTTTCTTACTTTAGCTAATATTCCTTTTTAATGCTAATATCTTCCCTTCACTTATTTGAAACTGTTTATCTTCTTACTAATCATCTTTATTTTATGAGCCATTGTTATCTGCAGGTTCCACATTTACAGATTCATCCAGTTAGAATAAATCCCTATCTGTCTGTCTGCCTATCTATCTATCTATCTATCTATCTATCTACCTACTTATAAAGTACTTATGAACGAAAGGTCTAAGAATCCAGTAGTTTTTCAGTCCATGAGACTTCCATATATCTTCTATGTATGCCAGAATCCTGAAGAAGTACACTCTAATGCTAGTGAAGAAATAGACTTGCTAGGGAGGTGAGAGGAATCAGGTAAAGAATAAAGGCTTTCTTCTTCTATGTCCTTGTGTTGGCTTCCAGCAGAAGGCTTAGCCCAGAGTAGAGGTGAGTTTTCCTAGCTCAAAAGATCTGGATTAAAGATATGCCTTCCTATCGCAAAGACTGAGATTAAAAGTACATTTTCTCATTTTAAATTAAACAAAATCCCTCATAGGTGTGCCCTCAATTTTAGGGTTTTAGTTTAATTCCAGATGTAGCCAAATTGACAACCAATGATAGCCATCACAAAGTCTACTCGTTGTAAACTTGACACACAACCATAACTCCTTATATGGTGGTTAATTTCCAAATGAAAACAATAATCAAGTCATAATAACATGTAACATGATATAACTATGCCATGTACAATTGTAAATGTGTTATATTTTTAACCAGGTCATAATTATGCCTAACATGATATAATTATATTCCTCCCTCAACCCCACAAATACATTATAACTTAGACGAGGTAGTTGTGGTAGTTTGCATAAGAATGACCCCCATAGGCTTATATATTTGATTGTGTGGTCATTAGGGAGTTATGCTACTTGTGAGGAATTAGGAGGCATGGCCTTGTTGGGGTAGGTGTTATTTTCTTGGAGAAAATGCCATTAGGGTAGGCTTTGGGATTTCATAAGCCCAAGCCAGGTCCAGTGACATGTTCTCTTCCTTCATGTTGCCTGTGGATCCAGATACCAAACTCTTAGCTTCTCTAACACCATGTCTGCCTGCATGCCACCATGCTCCCTGACATGATAACTATGGACTAAACCTCTGAAACTATAAGCCAGCTTTAATTAAATGCTTTCATCACAGAAATAGAAAACTAAGACAGTGCCAATGTCCCCTGAGGGACATTCTTTTAGTATCTCAGACTTAAATATGATAACCATTCATATTCTCTTAATTGATGTTATAGCAAATGACCAATAAATTGAGTAAAGAAAACACACATATCTGTACAGAAGCATTCTTAAAATATTGAACAGAAACATTCATGTCGATTATAAATATTTCTGCAACTGGTCATATGGCCTTAACTGGTATTTACAAGTACCTTTCTCTACTACTCATTCTGTATTTCCTCCACCCTTGGCAAGAACCTCCGTGTTTTTCCTGGAGGAGTGACTCACACCTTCATTCCTGAAGGGCCTTTTGCCCTTTGTCATCCTTCCTGGATTCAGCTGTTGTAGTTTCCCATTGACTTTAATCACAGGATAAGGTAGCACCAAGAGACACCCTAAAGGATCTCCTGTGATCCAGACATAAACTTCCTTACCTCTACTGTGGAGAAACAATCCAATTTTCCCATGGTAACCTGGACTAATCACCCCTCCTAATGTTATTCCTTTCTTAGCCTGTTGGCTTTAAGGGTATCAGAAACCCAGAGTGGCCAGAGGGAAATCTGAGCTTCCAGTTCAATGGAATGTTTGTTGTGGCTTCTGGCTGGAGTGCTCCTCCCTCTGGAACCAAAACTTCTAGGCCAGCATAGCCTAAGGTCATTGGAACAGTGTGCAATTCTTTCCTAGTGGGTCACTAGGGGTGATACTGAGTGGAACTATTTGCTTTTCTTCTTGATTCCTGGACTCATGGATCCTGGCTATAGGAAAAAAACTGTATATAGACACTTATTCCAAACTTATATTGGTTTCTGGAGAACCCTGCCACCTCCAGGCTGCTGCCACCTAATTGGTGCTGTAACTGTATCTTCCAAAGGCCATTCCATCTTTCTATCAGGCCAGCTGCTTCAGGATGGCGAGGAACATGGTAAGGCCAGTGGATTCCATGATTATGGGCCCATTATTGAACATCTCTCTTGTGAAATGAGTTCCTTGGTCAGGAACAATTCCATATAAAATACCATGATGGTGGATAAGGCATTTTGTAAGTATATGGATGGTGGTTTTGGCAGAAGCATTAAGTGCAAGAAAGGCAAATCTATAACCAGAAGCATTCATTTCAGTAAGGACAAAGCATTGTCCTTTCCCACAGACAAAGTGGTCCAATGTAGTCAACCTGCCACCAGGTTGCTGGGTGGTTACGTCGAGGAATGGTAACATATCTGGGGCTCAGTGTTGGTCTCTGCTGTTGGCAGATCTGGCATTCAGCAGCAGCTTTATCCACGTCAGCCTTGGTGAGTGGTCATCCGTGTTGTTGACCCCACACATAACCCTCATCTCTGCCTCTATGGCTACTTTGTTTATGGGCTTGTTAGGCAGTGACAGGAATGGCTGTGGAAAGAGGCTGATGCCCACAGAATGGGTGATCCTATCTTCTTGATTACTGAACTTCTCAACTGAAGCCACCCTTTTCATGAGCATTTACATGGGACACAATTATATTCGCATCCTCTACCCATTTGGAGCGATCTATACACATGCTTCTTTTCCAGATGTCTTTCTCCTCAGTTTTCCAAGTTTTGGAAACTTTTAAAGTTTCTGACATGCTAGCCAATCCATTGGCTATAGCTTATGAATAAGTGAACAATCTCATATTTGACCTTTTCTTCTTCCTAACAAACTGTATGACCATGTATACTGCCCGAAGTTCTGTCCAGTGTGAAGATTTCCCTTTGCCTATCTTTCAGGCTTCTCCCAGAAAGTGGTTTTAATGCTACAGTTGTCCATTTCTATGCAGTGCCTGCATAACTTACAGAACCACCAGTAAACAGGCCCCAGTCTTCTCTTCCTTAGTCAACCAATCTTATGGCAGCAGGTGGCATTGTAATGAGAGTTAAAACCATAGGCATTTTGGAAACTTCTTCATGTAACATCAGGCCTGATCATGTATATATCACTTCAATTTGATAATAGATTGCTGCTCTGCACATGCTACTTTCTGATTTGGTAGGTCAGATAATGTCAAGCTCATCATGGGCCGCTCAGGTTGCACAGTAACTTGGTGGCCCATTGTTAAGCATTTAGTTTCAACTAAGGCCCAACAGAAAGCCAAGCGCTGTCTTTCAAAGGGAGAAAAAAATGTCTCCAGATGATGGTAAAACTTTGCTCCAAAACCTCAAAGGTCTCCTCTGTGATTCGCCTGTAATGGCCTGCCAGAGCCTCCAAACAGCATCCCTATCTGCTATTGACACCTCAAGTACTAGCAGCTCTGCAGGATCATATAGTTAAAGTGGTAGAGGAGTCTGAACATCAGCCTGGGTCTGCTGAAGAGCCTTCCTCCTGTTTCAGACCTCACTCAAAGGTAGCATCTTTCCGAGTCACTTGGTATATGGGCTGGAATAACACAAGCAAGTGAGGAATGTGTTGTTTTCAGAATAGGTCTACTAAATGTTGTGCTTCTTTCTTGGTGGTGGGAGGGGCCAGACACAATAATTTATCTTTCACCTCAGAAGGAATGTCTCTGCATGCCCCATACCACTGACCTCCTAAGAATTTTACTGAGGTAGAAGGCCTTTGAATTTTGCTTGGATTTATTTCCTATCCTCTGATACACGTATGTGTTACCAATGAGTCCAAACTGGTTGCTACTTCCTGCTGACTGGTCCAATCAGCATAATGCCATCAGTATACTGCACCAGTGTGATATTCTGTTGAATAGAGAGACAATCAAGATCCTTTTTTAACTATGTTGAGACTCCAGTCTGGAGAGTTAATATATTCTTGAAGGAAAACTGCAAAGGTATGCTTCTGGTCTTGCCAACTGAAAGCAAATCACTTCTTGTGTGCCTATGGACAGGTACTGAGAAAAAGGCATTTTCTAGATTAATAGCTCCATACCATGTACCAGCAGATGCATTAACCTACTCAATTAAGGATATCACATCTGGTACAGCAGCTGCAATTTGAGTTTTTGTTAGTCAACTGTCACTCTTCTCAATCTCTGTCTTCTGCTGTGGGCAGATAAAAGAGTTAAAGAAAGATATTGTGGAAACCATCATCTTTCAAGTCCTTGATGATGGCACTAATTTCTGTAGTTCCTTCAGAGATGTGATACTGATTTTGTCTTACTTTTTTTCCCTGGCAGAGGTAACTCTAAAGATTCCCTTTTAGCCTTTCCAGCCATAATATCCCTTACTCCACAAGTCAGGGAACCAAAGTGAGAATTATGCCAACTTCTCAGTGTATCTATACCAATTATATATTTGGGAACCAGGGAAATAATCACAGGATGAGTTTTGGGACCCACTATACTTACTGGGAGTCAGAATTCAGCCTAAATTCCATCAATAACCTGACCTCCATAAGCCCCTACTTTAACTGGAAGGCCACTATGTTTCTTTAGATCTCCAAGAGTCAGTGTTAATTCAGAACCAGTATCCAATATCCAAAGTCTGATGGTTTCTTTTTCCCCAGTGTAGACTTACCCTTATAAAAGGCCATAGTCCTTCTAGGGAAGGATGGAAGATGGGGAAGAGGGAAGCTAACAGTAAAGCTTCTAGGTATTTTATCAAGGTCCTTCCTCAGAGGAACCTGGCTATACCTTCATTAGGAGGTTCTGGGTCTGCAAACTGGCTCTAGTCTGAAAATTCAATCACAAGCCAAGATTCCCTTTTGCCATGGCCCATTGTAGCCTTTCTTTCATTTGTTTCCTTTTTCTGTTTATATAGGTCAAACAAAAATTCATTTGCCATTTTATTTATTTCATGCCTGGAAACACTGAAGTTTCCATAAGAGTCATGCTACCATAAAATGCACTTTACCTCTGCTTCCAGTTACAGTTCAGGCTGATAGGAACATTGCTTTGTCTATGCTGTCCTTTATGATAACTACAACCACCTTGCCTTTGGTGACTCAGTGCTGCCATCTGGCCCCTTCCTCCTTCGGGGTCCACTTAAACCCATTGCCTTTAATTCATCCGACCCAGCAGAAGCATCTCCAACCTTAAGGTCTGGCACAAGGAGAAGGGCAACAACAAAGCACTTCAAATGGGCTAGTGGCCCTCTCAACATCTTATGTTTTACAAGGATTCATGAAGGGCGTGTCTTCTTGGATTTCTCATAGTGGAAAGTTAGCTTTTACACAGGGTACTCAATCTAGAGTACCAATCTTCGGAGCTTTAAAATCCCTTCATCAACACTAAGCAAAGGGATATCAGGCATTTTCAAGTTCTTTTCAGAACTTCTATCATCTTTTGATACATGGATTCAGCCAACCATTTAAACAAACTTTTGACTATTTATTTATTTATTTATTTAAAATCAATGTGTTAACTTCTATATTAAGCCTAGAATCTCCACTCAGAGGGGCTTGGTTAGGGTTTTCTTTCTGTGAAGAGACACCAAGACCAATGCAACTCTTATAAAGGACAACATTTAATTGGGGCTAGCTTACAGGTTTAGAGATTCAATCCACTATCATCAAGGCAGGAAGCATGGCAGCATTCATTCGGGCATGGTGCTGGAGGAGCTGAGAATTCTACATCTTATTTGGAATGTAACAGAAAAAGAGTGACTCCCAGGCATCTAGGAGGAGGGTCTCAAAGCCCACCCCCACATGACACACTTCCTTCAACAAGGCCACACCTATTCTAACAAGGCCACACTTCCCAACAGTGCCATTTTCTGGGCCAACTATATTTAAACCATGACAGGGACCATATCCATAAAATCAGCCTGTTCCAGTATTATGTTCTTTCCATCATTGTCCCACACCCTTAAAATCCATTCCTTTACATATTCTTCAGAGTTCTGCTTGAATGAATTAGGAAACTCATTAAGCTCTTTCATAGTGTATCACACATTCTCATGGACAACACTCACTACCTCCCTACAAGCATCTTTTGTCTTAAATTCGGGTTAGGTCCAGAAGCAACTATTGCTGGGCCCCGGGGTGAGGCATCTCTTACCTGGCATTTCTATCAGAGAAAGTAACTCCTAGTTTAGCAGACAATGAAGGATTCATATTCTCAGTCAAAGATGAAAAGGGCAATATTTCGTGTGGTGGTAGTGTGGATGCATCTGTTGATGGTGGAGAGACTACTTCCTTACGTGAAATAAACCCTTGAGAATTTGAGGGTTTAAAGTTCTCAGGTTTTATAGAGCCCTCACACACATGCCATCAAAGGTGCAGAATCCCATTCTTTATCAACTAATGTCTTTACTTTAACTGCTGAATTTCTCTGAGGCTGGAACTCAAATTTTCACTGTAATCCAGCCAACCTTTTAATGAGGGCTTCAGTTTGATTTTCTAAAACTTGAACCCTTGTGGCTGCTGGAGAGAAGATTCTCTTACAGTATATACTTTGTTAGTATTCCGTCTAAACTCCACCTCCCCAGTTACCTGGCAACAACCAGGTATGCTCCTCCCCACAGTTACCTGGCAACAGCCAGGTAGCCTGATCCACTATAAAAGGGGCTGCTTGCCCCCTCCTCTCTCTCTTGCTCTCTTACTCTCTTACCCCGCTCTTACACCCTCTCTCTCTCTGTCCCCTCCCCCCTTCCTCTCTCTCCACGTGGTCATGGCCGGCCTCTACTCCTCTCTTCTCTTTCCACCGTCCTCTCCCCACCTTTGCCCCATCTCCTGAATAAACCTTCTCCCCCTTAGAATTGCGTGGTCTGGAGTGGTCTATTATCAACGGTGGTCAGATATTTCTTACATACTTAGAAACCTTTAGATTGTTTATGCATATCTGGAGCTGATCAATTTTATTACTGAACTCATTGTTGTCCTTCATGAATGTTATATCCTTCTGAGATGCCAAAAATTGATTAATTTTATAACAGAGCTCATTCCTTTCCTTTATTAATTCATCCACAGAAGCTAAAAGTAACTGACCATCATTATTGTTTTCCTTATTTTTCCACAAAAGTTTTTTTATATAGAGTTACTATGGTGTTTTGAATAGGCATGCTCCTACCCCAATAGATTCATGTTTGAACACTTGGCCCATGGGAAGTAACACTATTAGGAGGTACAGCCTTATTGGAGGAGATGTAGCCTTGTTAGAGGAAGTGTGTAACCATGGAGAGTGGGGCATTGAGGTAATATATAGCTCAAGCTATGCCCAGTTTGAAACACAGTAGTCTTCTGGCTGCGTTCCGATCAAGATGTAGAACTCTCGGCTCCTTCTCCAGCACCATATCTTCCTGGACACTGCCATACCTCTTGCCATGATGATAATGGACTGAACCTCTGAACCTGTAAGCCAGCCCCCATCAAATGTTGTCCTTTATAAGAGTTGCCTTGGTGGTTCCTTCCAGTCTGGGCCTGAGCACTGAGCAGATCCCGGGCAGCAGCTCTGCCCCCAATCTCACAGAACCCAGAGGAAGTGGGGCTCCCAGGTGTTCTAACCACAGGCAGTATCTTAGGTAAGCATACAGCAACACCTGCCCCAAATACGGAGTAACTTGGGACCCATTAGGACCCAGGAAGTCACTCCTGGCCAGAAGCACTGGTACTTTCCTCTCTGCACCTGAGCACTGAGCAGATTTTCGGCCCCAGCTCTTACCCCAGTAATAACACCCACCCCACACAGTTCTGATACAACCAAGATAATAGGAAAGACAGGTTCCAGTAAGAGACAGGGCAGGTAACACTAAGGAGATCCAGATGGTGAAAGGCAAACGCAAGAATATAAGCATCAGCAACCCAGAGTACATGGCATCATTAGAACCTAGTTCTCCCACACAAGAAAGTCCTGAATTCCCCATATTACTAGGAAAGCAAGATTCAGATTTAAAATCACTTCTAGTGATGATGATAGAAGACTTTAAGGAGGACATGAATAACACTCTCAAAGAATTTGAGGAGAACACAGGTAAACAGGTAGAAGCCCTTAAAGTGGAAATACAAAAATCCGTTAAAGAATTACCAGAGAACACAACCAAACAGGTGAAGGAATTGAACAAAACCATCCAGGACATAAAAATGGAAGTAGAAACAATCAAGAAATCACAAAGGAAGACTACCCTGGAGATAGAAAACCTAGGAAAGAAATCAGGAGTTACAGACAGAAGCATCACCAACAGAATACAAGAGATAGAAGAGAGAATCTCATGTGCAGAAGATACTGTAGAAAATATTGACACAAATGTCAAAGAAAATGCAAAATGCAAAAAGTTTAACAGAAGCCAAGATAAATTAGCTGGAGAGTGTTCTGCACAGTCAGGCTGTTTAACAGAAGCTAAGATAAGCAAGCTAGGGCATCTTGACTTCAGGTTTTCAGAATGGAGTTGGGTAACTTTCCACAGGCTTCTTATTCAGGATATCAAATTCCAGCTATGCTTAAAATGGCCTTAGCAAAAATACAAGATGGAGGAATTTCTGTACTCTCTTGCCCTGTCAGTTTCACATAATTAAACCATCTCTTCTCCTGTAAAAACATACATGAGCACAGCCTTCAAAAGTTCTCAGGAGAATTAAGAGTAGATTAGATAACCTGTAATAGGAGCTGACACATAAATGATTATTATATTCTACTTTAAAAAAAGAACCCACTATTTTGAAGCTTTCATTTTGCGATAATACATGGAAAACCAAAATCCATCCAGATTGTTTTTGTTTATTTTGTTTTGTTTTAATGGTTTGTTTTTCTACCTTCCCTCCCTTTTATTGAAAATATAAATTTTCTCACACAGTATTACCTGATTATAGTTTTTCCTCTATCTACAACTCTCAGTTCTTTGCCTTCACTCTCCTCTGGTTCCACTCCTTTTCTCTCTATTAGAAAAAAATAGCCTTGTAAGAGATAACAACCAAATACAATACAATAAAATATATATAGCAAGATGAAACAACAACAACAACAAAAAACATCACACTGAAGTTGGACTTGATAACCTAGCAGGAGGAAAAGAGTCCTTAGAGCAAACACAAGAGTCAGAGACCAACTTGCTCTCACATTGAGGTATCTCATAAAAATACTAAGCTAAAAGCTATAATATATACACAGACTTTGAGTTCATATGTGCGTTGCTCAGTTGATTTAGAGAGCTTTGTTCTCCTGGTGTCTTACACTCCCTCTGGCTCTTACACTCATTCTTCCTCCTCTTCCTTGGGATTTCCTTAACTCTGAGAGAAGGGATTTGATGATGACCTCCCATTTAGATTCTACTTCTAGGGAATGTCTGGCTTTGGGTCCCTGAATCTGCTCTCATCTGCTCCCAGAGGAAGCCTCTCTGATGATGACAGAAAAAAACTCATCTATGAGTATAGCAGAATATCATTAAGTGTCATTTTATTGATTTCTTTTGGTTTTACCTTAGGTCTCTGAGCTATCTATTCTCTGGTTCTTGGTTATACAAGCAGTGACACGTAGGGTTCCTTCTTGCAGAGTGGGCCTTAAGTCAAATCAGACATTGGTCGGTTACTTCCACAAGTTCTATGTCCTCATTGCCCTAGCATATTTTGCAGACAGGACATATAGTAGAAAAAATTTTGTTAGTTGGTGTCCATGTTTTTCTTTCAGTAACTGCAGAACACCTTCCTACACCAAAGAGACTAGAATGTAGGGAGGAAGGCTCCATGTAGGCATAATTTCAACTTCTCCATGTTCAATAAGTTGTGCAGGTGTTGTCCTTGAAAATGGGACATTGCTGTCAGTTTGTTGAGAGCAATCTTTTGTCTTAGCAACAGTCTGGGTTGTTTGGGATGTTCTGTTTAGGAATGTATCCACTTTCTCTTCTAACAGGTTTAGTGTATCTTGTTTTATGTTATCTTTAATTCTCTTGGACTTGAGGCTCATGTAAGGGGATAGGTAATGATCTATTTGCATTCTTCTACATGCAGACATCCAGTTTAGCCAGCACCATTTGTTGAAGATGATGTCTTTTCCCCCCAGTGTGTATTTCTGGCTTCTTTTTCAAATATCAGGTATTTATATGTATATGGATCTGTTTCTGTGTCTTTATCTGGATTCCATTGATCAACGTGTCTGTTTCAGTCTCAATAATCATTTTAAAAAATATCTTTAGCTCTATTGTTACATCTTGAAATCAGGGATGGTGAGTCTTTCAGTAATTCCTTTATTGTTCAGGATTGTTTTAGCTATCCTGGGCATTTTTTTTTCCATATGAAGTTGAGAATGGGTCTTTCAAGGTCTGTAAACAATTGTGTTGGAATATTGATGGGGATTGCATTGAATCTGTAGATTGCTTTGGTAAGATGTCCATTTTCATTATGTTAATCCTACTGATCCATGGTCATAGGAGACATTTCTATTTTCTGATATCTTCTTCAGTTTCTTTCTTCAGGGACTCGAAGTTATTGCCATATGGATCTTTCACTTGCTTGGTTAGAGTTGGGTGATGTTTTTCTAATTTCTAAGTTTATTTGTTATTTGTGTCTAAAAATTTTTTAAGTTAACCTTGTATCTACCTATTTTGTTGAAAATGTTTATCAGCTATTTAAATTTCCTGATGGAATTTTTAGGGTTGCTTAATTATGTTATCTTGTTATTTGCAAATAATGACACTTTGACTTTTTTTATTCCAATTTGTATTCCCTTGTTCTCTTTTAATTGTCTTACTGTTCCAGCTAGACCTTCAAACACTATATGTAACAGACAAAGAAAGAGTGGATAGTATTGTCTTGCTCCTGATTCTACTTGACTTGTTTTGAATTTCTCTCCATTTAAGTCAATATTGGCCACAGGCATGGTGTAAATTGCCTTTTTGTATTGAGGTATGTGCCTTGTATCCCTGAACTCTGGATTTTGTCAAAAGCCTTTTCTGCATCTAATAAGATGATCATGTGAGTTTTTTCATTCAATTTGTTTCTGTGGTCAATTACACTTACTAATTTTCATACATTGAACCATCCTTGCACCTATGAAATGATGCCTACTTGATCATGGTGGATAATCCTTTTGATGTGAACTTGGATGGGGTTCACAAGTATTTTATTAATTATTTTTGCATCTATGCTCAGAAGGGAAATTGGTCTGTAATTCTCTTTCTTTCTAGAAACTTTATGTGGTTTTGTATCAGGGTAACTGTAGCATTATAAAATGGATCTGGCAATGTTCCCTCAGTTTCTATTTTGTGAAATAATTTGAGTATTAGAATAGCTACACCAGCCGGGCAGTGGTGGCACACGCCTTTAATCCCAGCACTTGGGAGGCAGAGGCAGGCGGATTTCTGAGTTCGAGGCCAGCCTGGTCTACCGAGTGAGTTCCAGGACAGCCAAGGCTATACAGAGAAACCCTGTCTCAAAAAACAAAAAAAACCAAAACAAAACAAAAAAAAAAAAAACAAAAAAAAACCCCAAAAACAAACAAACAAAACAAAACAAAACAAAACAAAAAGAATAGCTACACCAGCTTGCTTTTAAAGTTCATTTGCTTGAAAAATCTTTCTCCAACCCTTTACTTTGAGGTAATGTCTATCTTTGATGCTGAGGTGTATTTCTGGTAAGCAGCAGAAAGATAGATCCTGTTTTTACATCCATTCTGTTAATCTGTGTCATTTTGTTGGAGAATTGATATCTTTGATGTTAAGAAATATCAATGACCAATGATTGTTGATTCCTGCTGTTTTGTTATTAGTGGTGGTGGTCTTATGTGTTTCTTGTTTTGATTTTGCTGGTATAGGGTTATTTATTTTCTTTGTTTTTATGGATGTACTTAACCTCCCTTGGTTGAAGTTTTCCTTCTATAAGGAAGGATGTGTTGATAGATTTTGTTTAAATTTGACTTTATCATGGAATATGTCATTTTCTCCATCTATGGCAATTGAAGGTTTTGCTGTGTATAAAAGTCTTGGCTGGCATCTATGGTATCTTATAGTGTATAGCACATCTGTCCAGACCCTTTTGGCTTTTAGTCTTTATTAAGAAGTCAAGTATAATCCTAATAGGTCTGCCTTTATATGTTACTTGATCTTTTTCTCTTGTAGTATTTAATATTCTTTTTTTTCTGTCCTATATGATTGATATTTTGATGATGTGCTGAGGAGAATTTATTATCTGGTTCAATTTATCCTTTGTTCTGTTTGTTTCCTGTACTTTTATATGTATCTCATTCAGGCTAGGAGATTTTTCTTGTATGATTTTGTTGAAAATATTTTCTGAAGTTTTGAGCTGGGATTCTTCTCCTTCTTGTATTTCTGAATGCTTGCTGGTATTGGAGGCTGGGATACTGGGATGAGTTGTGGTAAGTAATTTTGGAGAATGCTTTTGTGATCTGTTGGGAGTCGGGTCACAGAGGAAAGGGAGACTACAGCAGGTTTCCTGATACAAAGATGAGAATGAGACTGGGAGGATTGGATCTTAGGACCATCAAGAAAGCTGTGTATTCACTTTCAGCATACTTGTGTCCCTTGAAGGAGTAGCCCTTAGGTTAGCCATAGGTGCCTATTGAGGTTGGGATTTGGGATAAAGCAATGAGTTTTGGGGAGGAAGGTTATAAGGATAAGGAATGTGGGATCTACAGACCATATGAAGCTCATGAAGAAGGAAGACCAAAGTGTGGGTGCTTCAGTTCTTTTTAGAAGGAGTAACAAAATACTCACGGGAGCAAATATGGGGACAAGATGTGGAACAAACTCTGAAGGAGGGGTCGTCTGGAGACTGTTACACTTGGGTATCCATCCCATGTGCAATCACCAAAGGTAGACGCTGATTTGGATGCCAGGAAGTGCATGCTGACAGGAGCCTGACATAGCTGTCTCCTTAGAGGTCTGCCAGAGGCTGACATATACAAAGGTGGATGCTCACAGCTAACCATCATGGGGTCCCCAATGGAGGAGTTAGAGAGAAGACTGAAGGAGCTGAAAGGGTTTGTGGCTCCATAGGGAGAGCAACAATACCAACCAACCAGAGCTCCCAGGGTTTAAAACACCAGCCTGGGAGCACATAGGGAGGGAGCTCCCAGGGTTTAAAACACCAGCCTGGGAGCACATAGGGAGGGACCCATGGCTCCAGCTGTATATGTAGGGGAGGATGACATTGTCAGGCATAGGTGGGAGAGGAAATCCTTGGTCCCATGAAAGCTGGATGCCCCAGTGTGGGGGAATTTGAAGGCAGGGAGGTGGGAGTGGGTGAGTGGGGGCACATCCTCATAGAAGCAGGAGGATGGGGGATGGGATAGGAGTTTTTTGGGGGTGATTGGGGAAAGAGGATAACATCTGAAATGTAAATGAAATATCTAATAAAAAAGAAAATACAAATTCAAAAAAAAATAATGGGAGCAGGAGTGCAGGGAAGGTTCCCACGGGTGTTCTGCTTTAGAGCTGAGGATGAGACTGGGGAGTTGGAACTAGAACAAGAGAGAGAGAGAGAGAGAGGGAGAGAGAGAGAGAGAGAGAGAGAGAGAGAGAGAGAGAGAGAGAGAGAATGAATAGGGGTAATATACCTGGTTTTCCTGCAGGTGTGTGACCTATGGGTTAGCACACAGTGCAGGCTAAGTTAGGGGCTGGGAAATATCAATAGTTAGGGAAAAGGAGTTAGAAAGGAAAGACATGTAGAATTCATAGGGGATGGGAGCAGGGGTGAGGAGATAGCAAGGAAGGCTGCCATGAGTGTTCTGCAAAGCTGTGCATAAGACCATGATCAAGTAGGCATTATTTCATAGGTGGTCAGTACAATTCCATAGGAGAGAGTGCAGGTGATAAAATAAGAGGGTGATTATCTGATCAGAGAGAGAGAGAGAGAGAGAGAGAGAGAGAGAGAGAGAGAGAGAGAGAGAGAGAGGGAGAAAAGGGTTTGGGTAGAAGACTAGGGGTCAGAACTGATCATCTGTGCATGAGCTTAAATAGCAACATGGAAGGACAAGGGCCAATGGTATGACCTTTACCCAATTGAAGTAAAGTTCTTGTGAAAGTTTGACAAGGATTTTTTTTAAAGGAGTACCTAGTTTCTGTCTGATCTTTCCTAAGTATTGGGAATGGTATGGAATATAGAAATGACAAGGGATGTTGAGGGCTTTGGATTAAGTTTAGGAGATTTGGGAGGTAAATTCAGGGTCATTGCCTGAGTTGAGGGAAGTGGAGATTACAAAGTAGGAAATGATTTCCCAGAGGTCCAAGATTCTCTGGGCCCTTTTGTTGTTGTTGGGGATGCCTCCACTCACCATGAGAAGGTGGCTACCAAGACCAGGAGGTTCCTAACACATTTGACTGTAAGCATGTGTGTAAAGTCATGTTGCCAGTCAGTTCCAGAAAGAGAGCCTCTGGATTGATGATTAGGAAAGGCAGGGGCTGCAATAACTGAAGTTGGCATCTGATACTTAACAGAGTTTACAAGAGCCTGTAATAGTCCTTAAGAAAGATATTCAGGGGTGGGGTGCAGGTGGGCCTTAACAAAGTGAGACAAGACTTGACTTAAGATGAAAGCCAGTGTAGCTAGGACAGAACTTGTCCAGTGTCCAGGGGGGTGATTTGAAGATGTGGGTTATTCACCTTGTTCACTTAGAAATGATAGAATTGCCAGTTTGTTGAAACTGACAGTGAGAAATTCCTATAGCTGTAGGATGATGGAAGGCCTTTAGCCTGACCATGATTTGGTGTGAGTTGGTTATTGATCTTCCCTTTGTTGTAAGTAGTCTACTCTCTTTCCAGGTGGTACCATGGGAGAGAATGTTGTGGAAGGCATGTTTGGAGTCTGTATACATGTTTAGGTGTTGTCCTTTTGCCAATTGGAAGGCATGGGTAAGAGCTATAATTTCAGCCTGCTGGTTAGTGGTATGGGTAGGCAGGACTATGCCTCAACTGCCTCAGTATCTGACACTATGGCTTAGCCCACTTTTGGGGCCCCATCGTGGAAAAAGGAGCTGACATCTGTGTACCAGGGATGGTGTAGCAATTCCTCTAAGGTTTCAATGCAATAATGAGATGGGGACTGGTCTGCATTTGGTTAGGGAAGAAGGTTTGAGATATTGAGGGGTGAGCATGATTGGAAAGTAATTGTGAAATTTTCTACTAGTGCCATCTGAGAGAGAGAGAGAGAGAGAGAGAGAGAGAGAGAGAGAGAGAGAGAGAGAGAGAGAGAGAGACACTAGGGTGGGGTGGGGTGGGGTGCAATTCTTTATACATTAAAAGGTGGGACAGGTTGTAGAGGAGAAGATAATGGTAGACGACCCAAACATTAGGTTTTTTGTTTTTTGTTTTTTTTTTTTTTTGCAAATAAGAAGCTTGGCAGTTGCTAAAGTGTATAATCAGGGTAGTAAGGTCTAAGTTTTTGATAGGCATGCCCAAGGTGCAAAGGAAAGTCCAAGTTGGAGGCCTATGACCTCAAGGGTATATCCCTCTTTTTCTGTGACATAGAGGGAGAAGGGATGGGTTAAGTCTGAGAGGCATAGGCCTGTGCCTAGTGACCCTCTTGACCATATTTAAAGAAGAGGCCTGGTGGTCCTCAGGCCTTAAGAGGCAATGGAGCCCAGGTAGTCTTTAAAGCAGCATCTAAACTCTCTGGTTTAATGGCCTTGGCCAGCGCATCTTGAAGGCCAGTACCAAGCACTTAAGCTTGTCCCAAATGTTAGGGAGAGGTAGAGGGGGTCCCACGTAGAGCAGAAATAAGTAGCACAGGGGCCTTCAGCTGGTGAGTTGAAAGTAGGCAAAAAGGAGGGATGTTTAGAGCATCCTGTTGCTGGAGAGGGAAAAGGGGAGACCTAGTGAGCCAAAGAAGTGAAACCGTGGGTTGAGGTCAGTAAGGAGCACATGGGGTGAGGGTAAGGGGAGAATATTACTGGAATTGAAAGTAGTGGAGGAATCATCTGATTTGGGCTTCAAAGCTGGGAGGAGTTGAGTGGGTTAACATAACTGAAGGGGAGGTTCATTCAGGTTTAAAAGCAAAGTAAAACAATTATTAAATTATTGAATCAAAAAACACAAAAAAGAAGAAAAAGTAAAGTCCTTGATTGCCTTTTCTTAGCACACGTCTGTCTCCTCTGGTAGCTCTTCAAACTTCTGGTAACTTACCACTGTCCTGAAAAAGATTCAATTTAAATACTGCCTCAATGAATGGTTTCAAGGGATGGATACTGGATCTGTCACACATTAATGTTGTACATAATTTTTACTTCCTCTATTTTTCAATAGATGAAAAATCTTTACTGTAGATAATTTCAAACACACAAAAGGCAGACAGAACAGTACAGATTTCCTCTTGACTCCCATGACTCCATATGGGGCCCATAACCAGATGAATTTATCATCTGTTGAAAACATTAAAAGTGGACAAAGATTTAACACACCTGTTTTGGCTGGACTTTGAAATGTCTCCTACAAGGTCACGTGTTTAATGTTTAGCTCCAACTAATGCTGCTAATTTGTGTTGGTTATGGGAACTATAGGAGATAAAACCTAGCTGTAAGAAATAGGTCAGAGGCAGGTGGATTTCTGAGTTTGAGGCCAGCCTTGTCTACAGAGTGAGTTCTAGGACAGCCAGAGCTACACAAAGAAACCCTGTCTCAAAAAAAAAAAAAGAGAGAGAGAGAGAGAGAGAGAGAGAGAGAGAGAGAAAGAAATAGGTCACAGGGACCTATTTCTTGGGGTTATCTTGTACCTTGCCCTTTCCTATGTCCTTCTCTTTGTGTTCTGGTCACCATGACACTCTTGATATGATGGACAAAACCTTTTGAGATTGTGAACCAAAAATAAATCTTTTCTTCTTTGAGATGACCTGCCATGTATTCTGTTACTAACATCTAACCTATTACACATCATTGCTTGGTGATATAGCACACTGTGATATCAGTTATTTCTTCCTTGTGATATCACAGATGACTGGGAGCTACCAGTGGGTGCCACTACCAAATATCAATATGGAGGATCAAAAGGCATATATTTAGCCCAGAAGATTAAAAATTAAAAACTGAAGTGTAGTTTTTACTGAATCTGTATTACATTCATACAATTGTAAAGTTGAAAAATGAAAATCAAGTCAAACCAACTCACCTTGGGGACAACTTTCAACTTATGGTCAGTTATGTTTCATTTATGTCTCTGTTTCTCTCATCATATTTTTGTTGTTGTTTGTTTGTTTCTGAGACAACATGGACTACACACACACACACACACACACACACACACACACACACAGAGTAGCTGTTTTCAGTCACACCAGAAGACGGGTCCCATTACAGATGGTCATGAGCCACCATGTGGTTGCTGGGAATTGAAGTCAGGGCCTCAGGAAGATCAGTCAGTGCTCCTAACCACTGAGCAATCTATGCAGCCCTTTCAGTCTCGTTAAATCTAGAAAGCTTTCTGTGATTTGTCAATGAACACATATTCTTTTCCATATATGCTTCCAATGAAATGTTCCTTAAACTAGAGACTTGATCAAGTTCAGGTCTGAGTCTTTGTTTTACTTTTGCTTCTCTGTAAGAATGCCACATTTGTAGATGACATACAGTATTAGTACATTTCACAAACAAATATTAAATAGAGCCTGGGCAGCTATTGGAAGTACATGAATCTATATCCAGGTCTTATCAACTTCTCTGCCAGTGTCACTCTGATCTCTTCTAATAAGTTCTTTCCAGGTTTAATGAAACTAAAATAGTTATGTATTTAACTGTTAATTTTTTATTGTTTTCAGATTTATTTTTAAGAAATATAAAAAAAAAATACATTTGGTGATGTGAATGACCTGTACCTGAATCCATGTTGATGTTTGTAATCCATGCTGCTGCTCAGGGCTATTTCTGGGTTTGTGGTCTTGCTGCAACTGGGAGGCCCTGTAGATGTCCCTGATCCATGATACCAAAGATGTTTGGGATCTGTGCCTAAAGCCATGTTAATATCCATGGGCCAGGCTGCTACTTGGGGACCATATTGGTGTCACTGTCCTATGTTGTTCCAGAGACTTTGTTGATGTCATTGGCCTGTGCTGCTGCAGAGGGCTAAGACTGTGTCCATAGTCTGTGCTGTGGCAGAGAGTTGTGTTGGTGTCTGTTGTTTTTTACTTCCATCAGAGACCATGTGGATGTCTGTGTTCAATTCTCTCATCAGAAACCACGTGGAAGTCCCTGAACTGTGTTCCCACGGACTGTAAAGGGAAAGGAAGCTTCTTTCGTAGTGGTATCAATGACTGCAGACTCACAGCTGTGAAAGAGGGACATAGAAGGCTTCTGCGACAACCACTATCCTCCTAAAAAGTAACAGCCTAAAGAGAATGTGACTGAAGAGAACTCTTAAAATTTTTTCATGAGGATGTTGAAGTGTAGCTTGCCACAGTTGATGGCTTCTGTCAGGGGTGCAGGTGGGGAAGGACTCAGTTTTCTTTAAGGGGCTGGCCACTGGGACTTTGGCCATGCTCCAGTAAGTATATGGGCAATACAAATTGGACTTCTTTTCTTCTTTCTTTAGGGGAGAATCACAAGGATTGAGGGCAGACCTAGGTGTACTGGGAAGTGAGTGTGATTAGGGTACATAATGTGAAGTTCCCAAATAATCAATAAAAAATATGTTGAGAAAAAAATACATTTGTTTTAAATGCTGGTTTTCACTTTTGCTTTTTATATTTTTAATTATAAATTCCCCCAGATTTTAATAGTTTTATAACACAAATCAAAATATATTTTTGTTACATTCTAATTTAATAAGCATAATATTTGTTTCAATATAAGGTGAGTATATTCAGATACTTAAAATTTTTGTTTTGAAAAATGACAAATTACAAAAAAAAAATGACCCACCCAAAAGATACATGGGCACAGAAGCTATTCTTTCTCATTATTTCAGAACACACACTCTTGGATTTAAAAATTGGTCCATTCATTATGAAAATATAATGATATAAACCTCCTGGTTGAAAACTTAGAAGCATTTGGCATTAGCCTGATACCAAGTAGGAAGGAAATAAGATATGAGGTAACCAAGGAAACTGCAGTAGTATCTTGGCAGCTGAATCTCTTGATGGTCAGAATGCACCTTTGTGTTTAACTATCTTTGAGGCTGCAAGTAGCTTATTCCTGTTATATCATAAATTAAGGAGGCAGGACATTGTCTAACACACGCACAATGTCACTGTTAGTCACTGTTTGATTCTGTGGCGTGACCTGATGACCAAGGCAAGTCCTTCAGAAGAAAGCATGTAACAGATTCAGAGGGTTAGTCTGTTATCATCACAGTGTGGAGGAAGGGGTTACATATGGTGCTGGAGTAGTAACAGAGCTAAATCTTGATCTGCAGCCAGGGTGGAGGGGTGTGCAGAGGAATGGATGGAGAAGGAGGTAGGATGAGTAAGAGAGAAAAAAGGGAGAGGAAGAGGAAAAGGAAGAGGGAGAGAAAAAGGGAGAGGGAGGGAGGGAGGGAGAGGGAGACAGAGGGAGACAGAGGGAGAGGGAGAGAGAGAGAGAGAGAGAGAGAGAGAGAGAGAGAGAGAGAGAGAGAGAGATCTTGAATGGGCTTTTGAAACTTCAAAGATCACCCCCAGCTACATACTTCCTTTCAAACAGTGCCACTCTCTGGTGATTAAACATTCAAATGTATGAGCCTATGGGGCCACTCTCATTCAAACTACCACATTTCACTCCCTGAACCCCATAGGTTTGTGTCTACTCATAATGCAAAATGCATTTATTCTAACTTCAAAAGTTCCCATAGTCTTTTAGTCTCAACACAGAAGTCCAAAGTCTCTTTTGAGACTTCAGGCAATCTCTTAATTGTAACCTATACAATCCAAATCATAATAAAAAACAGATCATGTACTTGCAAAATACAATGGTATATAATATATGTTATCAGTCCAAAAGAGAGAAAGGAACATAGTGAGGAAATACTGGAATGAAGCAAGACCAAAAACCAGCTGGCAAACTCCAGATTCTCCATTTCCATGTCTGATGATGTCAAAGTGCTTTTCACTTCTCCAACTCCTTTCAGCTTTGTTGACTATAACATAGAAAGTTCTCTCTCCCTCAGGCTGGTACCACACACAGTCTGAAGTTTTCCTCAGCAACAATAAAGTCAGCAAACAAGAACTTTATACTTTAACAATATGTAATCATAGTTTATTACAAATGTCATTTGGATTCAACCCATTAAATAAGTTGTTAAATTTGTAATGTTGCTATGTCCGTTGCTATTAAGGAAGAAAACGAGGTAGAAATGAGTCAGTAAGCAGAAGAAAAAACAAAGAAGTATGTAAATATGAAGATATGCAAGAAAGATTGAAAGTAAAAGTGAATGTTCTGTGATAAGGAAATAATTTTATTTGGTAAAATGAGATTTCAAGATAAAAGATTAAAGAACTAGATTTTCCATCGTAAAAATGAGACAGGAGAGCAAAATTTGAAAACTAAGTATAGTACAGAATGCTGGAAGGTAAAAGCTAAAGCTCTTTAGCCGGGAGCTGGATCAGATAGGTAAAGTACTTACCACACAACTGTGAAGACTCGAGTTTAGATTCCCATAATTAATGTGATGCTAGCAGATTAGTGGAGATCTTTGGCTATACAGTCTAAGCAAACTGACGAGCCCTAGGTTCAGTGAGAGTCTTTGTCTCAAAAAATAAAGGGGAGAGGAAACAAGGAAGATACTTGATGTCAACCTCCAGGCTCCACATATAAGAGCACACACGTTCACATACTCACATATGGATACACAAAATGAATACATAACACACATACTCACATATGGATACACAAAATGAATACATAACACACATACTCACATATGGATACACAAAATGAATACATAACACACATACTCACATATGGATACACAAAATGAATACATAACACACATACTCACATATGGATACACAAAATGAATACATAACACACATACTCACATATGGATACACAAAATGAATACATAACACACATACTCACATATGGATACACAAAATGAATACACAACACACATACTCACATATGGATACACAAAATGAATACACAACACACATACTCACATATGGATACACAAAATGAATACATAACACACATACTCACATATGGATACACAAAATGAATACATAACACACATACTCACATATGGATACACAAAATGAATACATAACACACATACTCACATATGGATACACAAAATGAATACATAACACACATACTCACATATGGATACACAAAATGAATACATAACACACATACTCACATATGGATACACAAAATGAATACATAACACACATACTCACATATGGATACACAAAATGAATACATAACACACATACTCACATATGGATACACAAAATGAATACATAACACACATACTCACATATGGATACACAAAATGAATACATAACACACATACACACACACACACACACACACACACACACACACACACACACACACACTTTATTTAAAGATATTATATGTTTCTCCCTGGCAATAGGCAAAGAGACATCTTGTGGGTGGTGGTGTTCTTATATCAGTCAGGGCAGAGAAGATGGCAGTGTGGCAGGAGATTCCCTGTCCAATCTATTTAAATATTAGTGCAGCAAGAGGCTTGTGGTTGGACAGGTGAAGTTACAAGTTGGAGAAAGAGACAGATGGGAGAGAGAGAGAAATCAAGATGGAAGATGAACAGGATGATTCAGAACCAGTGTGGCCTTAGGTAGCCACAAGTAGTTATGAATATCTTACAGGGTTAGAATAATTGAAATAACTTGTCTAAATTGTGTGGGCATCTTGTGTATTGAGCATTTACTGATATATAAATCTGACTGGTTAACTGTAAGCTTCAAGAGTTTTGTTTCTACCGGGTTGATGGGTGTTGTGGTAGCTGACCACAGGGTGGACAGTCGTTGAGTGGGGCTGGTGTGTCACTGGCAGGAGTGCGGGAAGCATGCCAGTCCAGCCCCACCAGAGAGTTGCCAGTGGCAGGATCATGGGAAGCCTGCCAGTCAGTCATATTCTTTAAATAAGTCCAGCAACATGGCAGTCCATTGTTTATCATAGCTTGATGCTTGGCTTGCTTGATGGGTAAAGCTGTTTTATGTCTAGGACTCATAAAAATCAAATCAAATCAAATCAAATCAAATCAAATCAAATCAAATCAAATCTAGGCAGCACAGTACAGGAGGAAGAAGATGGACAGAGACCTGTGAGCCACTATGCCACCCACAGACCTGCTCTCCAACACATAGCACAGGCAGACCAGGCCATAGACATCTGCTTGCTGCCATACCAAGCAACACAGATGGTGGATGTCACTCAGGAGCCTGTGAGGCATGTGACCAGCCTATAGTGGGAGCCACCAAAATGTGTGAGTCTGTGGTGGTCAGATGGTAGAGAAAGAGAAGTTGGAGCATTAAAAAGACAGATGGAAATGGAGATTTCAGGGTGGAGGCCTGTTGTGAGTGTCCAGCCCTGCTACCTGGGACCACAGTGAAGTCACAACCAGAACTGCCACTGAGGGCCATGAGTCCATGGCTATACACCAGCAGGGGTCCATGTTGATGCCCATGGCTCATATTATCACTAGAGTAGATGAGACTGTCTCTGAGAGCAGGCCTTGCATCTTGCCCAGGCAGCACAGCAGAACTGGCTCTGGTTGTGGGTGAGTCACTCTTGAGAGTGTGAGTGTGGGAGAGCTGACTCTGCCACTTGTCTTCTGTGAGGTGACACAGGTGCAGAGGTGATGCTGTCCCCTGCCACCTCCATCAGTTGGGGAAGCTGCCCACAGGGCCATGAGATCAGAACTCACTCTGCCCCACACTTGCTGCAGTACTCCAGAGAGTGGGCCCTGTACCTTGCCTGGATAGCACAGCTGAGATGACCCTGGTTGTGGGGTGTGTTGGGGGAGAGCATAGGTGAGCCAGTCTCGAGGGTTAGAGCTTGGGAGAGCTGATCTGCCATGAGGTGGTGTGGGTGCAAGCAGTAGTCAGGAGATTTGGCCCCAGGTGGTCATGAGAGCAGGAAAACTGGCCCTGCCCCTTGCTGGCTGCAGCACTCAGGAGAGCAGACCCTGCACCTGGCTTGTGCAGCACAGTAGGGCTGGCTGTGGTTGAGGGAATGTGGGTGGGCCAGCACCCAGTGTGACACAGGACAGCTGGCCCTGCCACTTATCTGACGTGATGTCTTCCTCTTTTTCCTCTCACTACCTGCAGTAGCCAGAAGAGAGCTAGCCCTGCCCCCTCACTGGCTGTAGCTCTCTGGAGAGAGGGCCCTTCACCTTGCCTGGGCAATACAGTGTGTGGTGAAGGCATAGGTGAGCTTTCCCCTTCACAGTCTCCAGCACTTGGGAGAGTGGGCCCCTAACCTTGACTGAGCAGCACAGTGCAGCTGGTTCTGGAGGTATGGATGCTGATGAGCTAACCCTGAAGGGATGAGAGTGGAAGAGTTGACCCTGCATCTTCCTGATGGCTGGTGACATTGTGTAGACTAGGCAGAACAGTGCTGAAGAACACACTCTAGCAGTTCAGATAAAGGCTAACCAGTTCAGTTACCACCCCAAAAGGAGTCCTAAGTAGGTTTGCCTGTCTAAAAGAAATACTATTTTTGAGAGAGTACTGGAGATATGAAAGAGCCTTCTTGGAACAGCGAATCAAGCAAGGATTTGTATTTCTTTAAAAGGACCTCAAGGGGCCACTAAATCTGTGGGTTTATGATCTTAGCTACTGGTTTTGGTATTTCCTAAATGGGAGGCATCTTAATATGTGTACTCACCTTAACCCGTGCCTGCTTGGCAAATCCTTTTCAAGGTGTTCTATTCATCTGTCAAAACTTATTTGTCTGGCTCTGATGAAGTAAATATCCCATTCCCTGTTTAATCTTTCCCCTATAATTGCTGGGCAAAATCTCCATCACAGCCAGGCATATTACCTTTATCCCAATTTGTCCTGTGGGACTTGTACCCCAGACTTCAAACATATCCCTTAACTTTTTCTAAAAGTCTCAGACTCCAAATTATTTCCAGGACATCACTAGCGATCTGTTGCACACTGATGGATCGTATCTGCCCTGCCTGTCAGAACCCTAGCAAAATTAAACCCAAATTATCTGCTGTCTCCATGACACAAGACTTTGAATTCCTGGTCTTTTCTCTTGTGGGTAAAACTTTCACTCATATCAGAACAACTGCTGTGTTTCTTCTTTCTGCCATCGGCCTGTTTTTCCAATCATTGGATGGATGTAGCCCCTGTTATCCACAGATTAAGCATACAGGAGTACTGCCCTTAGTGCCTTGGATATTTGTTGATACTTCATAGCACAGAAGGGCAGGAATCCTCTTCAAATTACCCTCATCTCTTTCCTGGTTCATTTGGATTAACACTACCTTCTACAAACATGACTAAAATCCTATGCTTGTTTTTGAAGGTAGGTAGGTAATGGTGAAAGTATGGCAATTTTGATTGAAAGCATAAATTTGTCCATTTTCTCCCAGAAGAACTTTCACCATCCATACTAGCAGTAATATGAAGAGTAAATAACCTGCACTGTCATTATCATGTATTAGAACTAGAAACTGTGTGGGAAGTCATGGCAAGGCCTTACTCTTGGCAAACACTCACCCTTCGCTTTTCCTATCTACTTACCTTTCTTTCTGCTTACCTTCCATGATTCACTTGTCAGTTCTCAGAACTTCAAACAAGGCCTCATAGCAACCCACCTGAGTAACCCTTCCTCCTGATCTCTAGATTTTGCCAACATTCTGCTAGATAGATGTTTTTAGAACCCCTGGTAATGGAAAGGCTTTGTGAGAATAACTTAGTTAGACCCCACAGCTGCAGCTAGCTTCCTCCACCTGCAAAGCCCTCTTTTATTCCTACCCCTCCCCATATCCCGTTTTCAGAGTATATAACCTGTGTGAACAATAAAAAATTTGCCAGCTTGATCAGACTTCTTGACTTGCTGTGCCTCCTTATTTTCTCACACATCTCAGTCCTCTCCACAGGGTCTAAGGGTCCCACTTGATTGTCCAGCTGGCCTGGACAAACTGTAGTAAGGATTGAGCAGTGTCTCTATATCTGGCTGAATAGTGGATGAATTTCTTTCTCCTGGCCTCGTCAGACCTCATAGTTAGAGACTGACAAGCTAAGGTATTCTTCTTTAGCACCCCCAGAAGCACACCTTCATTTTGATTTGCCAGATCTCTGAGAAGCACAAGAAACACCAGCTTCATCTAAATGTTGTTTTGATAGTAAAGATTAATCTATTTAGTCTGCATTAAATAAGAATAAGCATGCATCCTTGTCTTTCATCTTTTATTCTCCAGTAGTTTATTTCCTTGTATTTTCCAAAGAAGTTGAAAGTTAAGTAGATAGCCATGACTTTCCAATTTAGAACATACCCCCTTTCTCTTTTAATGTGTATAAGAGTTGGCCTGCATATGATGTCTGCACAATACTTGCATGTGTGGTGCCCATGGAGGCCAGAGTGGGCGTTGGATCTTCTGCAACTGGAGTTACCACATGAGCTGCCACATGGATGTTGGGAATTAGACCTGAGTCCTGTGAAAGAGCAGCCTATACCCTTAACTGCTGGTCTACTTCTCTATCCCTTAGAGCCTTGCATATGCTAAAACAGCACTTTTTCTTTGTTTTTTTCCAACTCATACTTTTTACTTTTTTCTTCTAGAACTCTGTTGGTAGAGAATGCTAGATTTATTGTTTTCTTCCCATAGGCTTTATGCTGCGTCCACTCCTCTTTCTCTTGTATAATTTATTTTCTGTGTTTAAGATGGGCATGATGTTCTACTCTATGTTAATTCATTAAATATCTACTTGGCCATCTCCAGTATGCCACTGAGCCCTGCCAAATATGCTTTAATTGCGACTAATATATTATTTAGTTTTAAAATGCCTACACATTTCTTCTCTAGACTTTATATTTATATGCTTAGATTATTTGCTTTTGTTTCCAGAGTAATCATAACTATTTGTGGAACATTTTATGTTAAATACTTTTGTAGATTTAGAGACATTTTCTAAGTACAAAGTCATTTCATCCGGGAACAAACGTGACCTATTAATTTCCAATATATCTGTTATATCTTACTTTGCACTTGTGGCTGCTTATTCGATTCTCTCTTTGGAATAAAGTCTGTCCTTTTGTTACCTAGGTTCTTTTCACTCACAGTCACGTGGGAGTGTCATCTAATCCACTATATTTTTTGTATATTCCTTTGAAAGCATAATTTGATGAAATTAAGCACACTCACAAAGTTACACTCTCACCACCACTATTCATACTTCGGATTTTGCCACCATAACAGATAGAAATGTATAGCCATTAAATTCCTCATACCCCTCTACTTTCAGCTTTGGTAACTTCCACTGTATTTGCTGCTTCCATTAATTTGTCTATACTAGGTCTTTCGTATAAGTAGAAATACAAAATATTTGTGTTCATGTGTTTGTCACATTTCATTTATTATATCATTTTCAATGTTCATTTATTGTGCCAGGAAACATTTGTGAACCCCAAAAGACCACCGAGGAACCATTTCTGATATGATAGTACTAGGGTCTCTTTATTATATGTTTGGGCTTGGGCTCTCCTCCAACCCAACCCTGACACAGCAGGACAGGAAGGGAAGGCAGAACAGCCTCAAACCCTCAGCAGGACAAGTTTTTATAGGGAAATAGAAGCAAGTAAGATGAGGGAGCGGATGTCCAGTCTGTGAAGCATCTAATAGGATGACTATAAGCTGACAGGTGGGTGTTCTGAAGCAAGACAATATACAATCACAAACAGTCTCAAAGTACATCTGAAACAATCAGACTAATCTTTGATTAACTATTGCTAGGAAGTAGCTAGTAACTCTGTCCAAGGACAAGCCATGGGGTCCTTGCTGGTATGTGACTGTAGCTTGGGTTCTGTTGCAGATTAAGTTTCTAGACCTTTCTTTCTTTCTTTCTTTCTTTCTGTCTTTCTTTCTTTCTTTCTTTCTTTCTTTCTTTCTTTCCTTCCTTCCTTCCTTCCTTCCTTCCTTCCTTCCTTCCTTCTTTCTTTCTTTCTTTCTTTCTTTCTTTCTTTCTTTCTTTCTTTCTTTCTTTCTAGATGGAGGCTGGTCCCAAGATAGAGTAGGTTTGGCCTCTCATTTCCCCCTTTCTCTGGTAACTAGACAGCCCAATCATGAGACTTCCTGAAGTTTATTTAATCCCATGAAAACCATAACAGGGCTATGTCTTTATGATTCAGTTACCTCAGGCTTGGATGTATTGATGACTGGAAAGGGGTCTAAACCTTTTTCTACACCCAAAGACAACTTGACTCCCAGGAGATCCATCACAACCAGGCTCACAGTACCTGCCCCAGTACCTGGCCTAACTGGGACCCCCATGGGGTCCAGCAGTCTCAGGATCTATCTGCCTTGCTAGAAATACATCATCCTTCTGGTTTACTGCACCCAGGAGCAGATCAGGTGCTCCAGTCCCTCCCTCGCCATGCCCACACCCAGAGACAGCTCAACTCCCAGGAGATCTATCATAATCATGCTCTCAGACAGCCTGCTCAAGGAGGTCCATCATAACCAGGCTCACAGGAGGAACAGGATCCAGCCAGAGACAGCAAGACCAGTTGTGGGGCATGGGCTGTAGGTCTGTACCATGCGCGCTGGTGTGGGTTCTGTTGGGCTGAGTTGTAGGTCCTGCGAGTCTGCCACCCCAGGTGGCTGGAGCCACGGCTCAGGGGGCAGAAGCATGGAAGTTGACTGAGTTCATGACATGAGCCCATCTGTCTGTGAGAAGCCACAGGACTCCACCCTGGGCGTGGGGAGAAGACAGTCTGAGACACGCCCCACCCCCTGCCTGGGAAGGAGCTCTTGGGTTGGAGGTCCCCGGGATGAGGCGGCTGGCCGGAGACTGGCTAGTCTCAGCCCTTGGGCTCCCAGGTGCTGCTGAGAGGCTGCGGAAGGGTTGAGATAGGGGCATACAGGCTAAAGCGTTCTGCAATGGTCACTCACTTGGCTGGGTCTCAGCTCGAGTTCCATGGCTGGAACACAGAGGGGCCTTCAGCAGGAGATTAGACAGCGGTTCAGTAGCTGAAGATCTTTTCCATGGTCCCCCATGGCGGGCCCCAATGATGAGAGGTAGTCCATGGTTTTATTTTTATTTATTTATTCTTTTTTTTTTTTTGCTTCTCATCTTTTTTATTGGATATTATATTTAGATTTCAGATTTTATCCCCTTACCCTATTCCTCCCACCACCCAGGACCCTCCTATCCCGTCTCCCCTCCTGCGGCTTCTATGAGGATGTGCCCCCACATACCCCCACACTCTCACCTCCCCACCCCACCCTCAAATTCCCCCCCCCCCACTCAGTGTTCAGCCTTCATGAGACCAAGGATCTCCTCTCCCACCTATGCCCAACAAGACCATCCTTCCCTTCATGTACAGATGGAGTCATGGGTCCCTCCCTATGTGCTCCCAGGCTGGTGGTATAGACCTTGGGAGCCCTGGTTGGTTGGTATTGTTGCCCTCCTCATGGGGCCACAAACCCTTTTTGCTCCTTCAATCTTCTCTCTAACTTCTCCATTGGGAAACTCTTGATCAGATCAGTGGTTATCTGTGAGCATCTGCCTCCGAACATGTCAGACTCTGGCAGACTTCTAAGGAGACAGCTATATCAGGCTCTTGTCAGCATGCACTTCCTGCCATCCACATCAGCATCTACCTTTGGTGACTGCACATTTTAAAAGGTTTATTGTCATGGCGGAAAGTGGATGAAGCTGTACCCCATGTTCTCAGGGCAAGGCTGAGGTTAAATACCTTTTGCAAGGAGAAGGAGGGTCTGGAAAGGAATGCTTAATTAGCTACACCCTCTGGCCTTTAGGTATCTCATGAATAAGGACATCTCTTGAGGTTCTGCGGCCTGTAGTGACACTCTCTACCTGTGCTAAGTGACCAAAGGACCAAAGGGAGGGGCTATGGATGGCTAAAGCTAAGTGGAAAAAAAAGGGCCCAAGAGCAAGGCCGAACACCTACAGTCCCTTTAGGGTCTCTGGAGTTCGAGGCCTGTGCTCGACCAGGTACCCAGCTGCCTCTCACAACCCACTGCCTCACAGTTCCTCTCTCTCTCTCTCTCTCTCGCTCTCTCTCTCTCTCTCTCTCTCTCTCTCTCTCTTTCTCTCTCTTTCTTTCAAGAGAGGTGTCACTGGAGTGACTGTGTCATTTGTAGTAAAAATTTTAGATGAGGTAAAGTCAAAAGAAAACATTTTGCAGGCTGTAGGGGGTAGCACAATTAAGTCACAGGGTAAGGAGAGTTGATGGTTGGGGTTGTTCATTAGAATACCTTGCTTCTTAGCCAATATTGATAGTGTCAGATGGTGATGATCCAAGCACTCTGGGACAGATCCACTGGACCACTGTTGAGTGCTTTGGGCTCACCCATGCAACCCAGAGAATGAAAAGTAAAGGCTTTCTTTGGGGATTTGAATAAGAATGGCTCTCATAGACTGTTTGAATGCTTGTTCTGTAGGGGGGCACTATTTGAAGGTGTGGCCTTGTTGGACTAAGCCTTGTCTTGTTATAGAAAGTGTGTCACTGTGGAAGTGGGCTTTGAATTCTCATATGCTCAAGCTAAGCTCAGTCTCCTGCTGCCTTCAGATCAAGATGTAGAACTCTTGGCTCCTCCATCACCATGTCTGTCTGCACTCTGCCATGTTTCTCACCATAATGATAATGGACTAAACCTCTGAAACTGTAAGTCAGCCTAAGTAAATGTTTTTCTTATTTTTTTTGTAAGTGTTTCCATGGTTATGGTGTCTCTTCATGGCAATAGAAACCCTAACTAAGACAATTTGCAAAGCTTTTCTGTGAACCTCCTCCTCTAGTTATACACAGTTTTTATTATACACAGTCTTTTGATTGAGTCATAAACAGTCTTGGTTTGTTGAAGCAGTAAGTTCATACAACACTTGCTACAGTAGTGTCTATGTGGATAGGCATAAAAACTCCAAGACCATCCTCACCTAGGTAGAGTGTCTAGGACACTCGAGACAAAGCTCAGTTTTCATCTACCTTATAATATTTGGTATGGCCAACTCAACCTCTCTTTTGCTTGTTCTTTGTGGAATGGTGTAAGACCTTTGCTCAGCACTACCATGAAGTCTCAAAATAAGATGAAGGATGGACTTCTTTTGAATGTTGTAGTCAAAGTATAGCATTTTCCAGCTGCTTACCAGAAAAGGTCAGCCTTTGGTGATTGGGAGGAATTTCCTCCTTATCCTGGATCTTGGACTTTATATTTTTTATAGTGTCTAATAGTTCATCCTTCAGATACTATAGAAGTGTCTTCCTTGTGAAGGTCTTTACAAAAATCTGCATCTTGATGGCAGTTCCACTACAGATGGCAGAACAAAAAAAACCAAACCTTCTTAAAGATAATTAAACTGGGTATGGGTTGCTTGTAACTGTCTGTAACTCCAGCTCTTAGAGGTCTAACACTACTTTCTGGCCTCTGTGGGTACTATACTCACGTACACAAACCCCCACACATATGCATATAATTAAAATAAGCTTAAAATATATTTTTAAATGTTGCTTTTCTTTCTAGATCTCATAAAGTACTAGGTACAATTTAATTATGTGCATCCTAACATGCTTCAATAATTTTGAGTACCTGTCAGTTTGCAACATAATGAAATAAAAGAAGATCAAAGGTAGAAATTATTTCAGAGATGGGAGTTCTGTGCCAATAATTGCTTATAATATGATAAGTATCAAAAGCAAGGAACAACAGCTGGAATAAGAATATATGAGCATTCTAAGAGTCTGTATCAAAGAACAGGTTAAACTAGAGTCAAGAAATTGTCAAGCCCCAGTGAGCATGGGTATAATAGGTATAAGCAAGTGAATATGTCAGATAGAGCAGAATTAAAAGGTATTTTGTCAGCCTGAAACAATTTGCTGAAACAAACAGAAAGCAATTTCGAAAGGTAAATAAATAATAAGTACTCACAGATTTCAAAACCAACCAGATTTTTTAAAATTATTTTTTATTGTATATTTTATTTACATTTCAGATGTTATCCCCTTTCCCCATTTGCCCCCACCCAGAAACCCCCATCCCATCCCCTCCTCTTGCTTCTATGAGGATGTGCCCCCACCCACCCACTCCCACCTCCCCACCCTCAAATTCCCCCACACTGGGTATCCAGCCTTCACTGGACCAAGGACCTCCTTTTCTACCTATGTCTGACAAGGCCATCCTCTCGACATATACAGCTGGAGCCATGGGTCCCTCCATATCTTCATATGTTCCCAGGCTGGTGGTTTAGACCCTGGGAGCTCTGAACCAACCAGATTTAACAGAAATTTTGTATTAAACTTAGGTTTCGGTTTCTAAGAATGTCATAGTAAATCAATCAACATCATTTTGTATAATGTGAATGTAGTCCTGACACAAAAGATTTAATCCCAGAACAAAGAAGGTATTGATTCTACTAGGTTCCACCTGAGCTCTGTGTATATTGCATTCTATTCTCAACAATGTGAATAAGTGTGCTTAGAGCAGGAAGTCATATAGAGGTTCAGACAACACCTTAGCATCTGGGAGCTAATCTTAATTAATCTCTAAGTAAAAAAATAATAGTAGGGGAAAGTATCCAGTGACGTGAAGGATTTAAGTTTCTTTTTGTTTTATGAAGAAAGAATTAGACATATTTTTATGACACTGGTGTAGAAGTTTGATGATGGAATGGAAACTCCAATAAGCAAATTAGTACTCAGTGAAGATGGTAACTTTATAGTGAAAGTCATCCATAAGCTCTGAGAGCTATAGTAGAAAGGGATACAGCACTCATTATGGGAACACACACACACACACACACACACACACACACACACACACAAAGAAATAGAATGTCCACAGGGCAGTCAGTATCTCTGGAAAGTGGATTCCTGTACTGGTGAGAAGTTGAACCAAATAGTGTTCAAGAAATCTATCATCTGTCAAGTATCTTGATTCCATAATCTCCCTGCAGGTTCTAGAGACACATTGTAGATGTGCAAATGTTATCCACTGGCAAACAGCAGAAATTTATTTCCTTAGAGTTTAAGGGGCTAGAAGTCTGAACTTAGTCAAGGTGTTGGCAGGGTCACATTCCTTTAGAGATCTCTATAGGAGAATATGTTCCTTGCCTCTTCTAGCTTCTGGTGGACACAAGCCTTCTTTAGTTTGTGGCTGCTCCAGTTTCCACTTCTGTTATTATGTTACCTTTTCTCTGTATGTTTCTTATGAAGATACTTAACATTGGACTTGAACTCTCTTGGATAAAGTATACTCATCTTCAAATCTTAAAAGCGTTACCATAAGTATGCCTACAAAAATTGTGTTTTTAAAGAGGATAGCCTTCATAGATTATGGTGATTAGGCCATTGGTGTATTATTTTGGGAACCACCATTCAACTCACTATCCTCATATAATAATTTTATAAATGATTAAAAAAGATAGACATGTTCTCAGCCATCATAGATTTTTAGAATGAAATGAGATCACTGGCTAATAAAACATAAATTATAATATAGCCTTTCCATTATGACAGTTGTGGAATTTATAAAAACTAGAAAAGCATAGAGATGGGGCATATAACCCAAGGAAAATTCTGAAAGAGAAGAGGTCCTCTGTATATAGGGGGATAGTTTTAAAATTATAAAGGAAGTAGTAGGGCCATGTTGGACTAGAAACTTGGCTATGTTTGAGGAACTTGTATAGCTTGAACAACCCTCATCTGAAAACTGGAAATGGTCCAGTTTGAGTACCAATCTGCTAACCTAAGGAGAAAATTCCATGCCTAACCTTATATGATATGATAGTCAAAGTGCAGGTGCACTAAAAATGTTATATACAATTATCTTCAAGTACGGTGTATATGAAGCATAAGTGAATTTGATTAGTACGCTTGGGTCTGTGAGAAATAAGATTAAAAAAATCGAGAGACTAGTGAAAATGAAGCAGTTTTTAATATACAGTTCTGCAGAAAAAGATGCCAGCATAGAGAAAAGGTAAAAGTGTCTGGTTCAAGACACTGGTTTTTCATGTCTCCCCGATTATGAAGAATTCTTGTCTTCTATTTTCATGAACCAAGACTTGCCTTCTTCCTGAATTTCCCATTGCATCGATTTAAAACAGAGGAGCCTTATCTAATGAATGACTTGGGGCTTCAGACTGTTCTCTTTTCTGATCATAGGTCCAGTGTTACAAAACAGACTGCCTAGAACTTTTCAACTCTCAGATTTCTGAGGCAAGTAGGCTCTAGCTGCTACCTATGGGAGAATGGGACCTAGGAACTCTTGTTATTTATAATTTTGATGAACTTTAAATGAACCTCACACTGAAAATGGACTATAACAACTTATTTCTTACAAGTCCCATCCCTAAGATAGCTCTAAGATACACACACACACACACACACACACATATATATATATATATTTTCAAGAAGTCAGAAAATAGTCAAAATCTATTTGCCTGCGGAATAGAGAGACCTCTGGACAAGTATGTGGTCTTTGTTCTTAGAGAAAATCTTCACTGTGAGAAGGCTTTCTAATTTATGTTCTATAAGAAATAGATCATTAGACAATAATTTTGGTATAAACAGTTAATAATGGCTTGGGACAATAAGACCGGTAAGAAAAGAGTGCATACATCTTCAACTGTGGTTGAAGAGGAGCTTCTTTGTAAGGGATCTGTAGAAGACAATGTATAATACATGTAGTCAAGTTATCTATGTATACTCTTTGTGGATCATTTTATTATAGACTATGTCCAAGAAGCTTACCCATCAGCAGGACAGGCATTCTGTGGAAGAAGGAACAGGCAAACAGATGCCAATGATAGCTTTTAATTAGGGCCAAGGGAACATGGGCAGGATGTAGATAGTACATGATGTAGGAAAAATAGTATGTTATGTTCCAATGGTTATTTCAAACAAATAATTCTAGCTGTTAAATCCAGAAATAGATTTTAAGTTAATAATAATCCTGAGAAGTTGAAATCATAACTATTTATTAAGAGCTATATGAGGTCCTGGAGAGATGGCTCAGCAGTTAAGAACTCTTCTGTTCTTGCTGAAAACACGTGTTCAGTTTCCAGAACCAACATGACAGTTCACCATTCTCTGTAGCTACAGTTCCAGCGTATCCGATGTCTTGTACTGGTCTTTGTGTGCTCCTGCACACACGGGGTACATGCAAATTCACAAAAACACATGTATATACATAGAGATTTTTTTAAAAAATTATGTGAGATGCTTGAGTTATGTGAAAGTTTATAAAATAACAGTTCCATCCAAAGGAATTTAAAACAGAAAGATAGAGGACTAAAGATGAAAGACTAAATATCATTATTACCATTGGGATGGAAAGAAAGGGTAGCAAATGAAAGAATGGCTCACCCCTGTCTTTGCTTCTATGGTGAATAATATGCATTTGCTTCATATTTACATTTTTACAATGATGAAATCTAGCTCTATGTATCAAAGGATTGCCATTCTGCCTAAGAACCAGGGAACTGCTTTAGAGCCCATACTTCTTGTTGTAAAACAGATAGCCAAATCACCCAGAAAACTAGGAGAGACCAAGTGCTGTCAGTAACATCTCATGACTGTACTTAAAGCTCTGATAGTGTCATTCTGGCTGCTATCATATCAGTTCCAAAGTCAGCTTAATTTATAGCATTAAACCTAATATCAGTCTACATTGCCTTTGTGAAGAAGCAGGCTTGGAGGATAAAAATGGGGCTGGAGTGTTAGAGTGAAGACTCAGACTCTCAAGTACCTGGAGTGAGTAAAATCTAAGTGTATCCAAGTCAATTACTCAAAGTGTCGGGATCCTGTATTCTCTTTCATTCTGGTAAAAAGAAAGATATCAAAGATACAAATCAATGGCTGAATAAGTATGTGGAGAAAATATGTGCCTCCATCTTTTTTCATAATGCCAGGAGAGCAAAGAAATAAAAAATATTTGAATATTACCTAAAATAACTCATGGTTCATAAAATTATAGGCATTCATTGTCTTTTAAGCAGTAGTCTTTTCCATGGATCAGTTTATCAGCCTCAAAGTCACTACTTGGTAGGCTTGATTTTCAAATTGAGAAAAATGGGACTTATAGACTTTCTTGTAGTCGGGGTCTTGTTGGTTTTAAATGGTAAAGCAACTCAAAGGAATCCAAGTTTAGAACATGCTCATCAAGATGCACATGACATTGCTTCCCTGTGATAAAACAAAAACATAATCATGAAATGTTTTTTTTTAAAAATCAGTCTATCTATCTATCTATCTATCTATCTATCTATCTATCTACCAACCTACCTACACATCTATCTATTTATTTTTGAAATGTAAGGTACTATAAATTGTTTCAGGACTATATGTTCTTTCTTAGCACTCTTTGCCCTTGGAATAAATTTTTGACACATCTATTTTAATTATGCTTCTCTGCTGAGTTTGAAGTTCAATGATACTGGCCTCTGTTTTGTGTGCCTTTGCATTCCTACTAACTGCACAGCTGGCTGGTGAAAGGTTGATGGAATAAATTATTTCATTTCTGTATTTCCTTTGTTAATGGAAAAAACCCCACGTTGTTGAGGAAAGGAATACAATTTTATTGATTGGTTTCTAAAGCCATGGTGCTCTGTCCTGACAGCTTTTAGTACTTGTAATATCTAATTATTTGGGAGGCAACATTTGTCAGCTGTCTTATTTTCGGCAGAAAATCACAAATTATTTTTTCATGTTAATAGGATTCATAAAAGTACCTTTTAAATGGTTCATGGGAGTGGTATGTATATTAAATATGCTTTTAAAATGTTTCACTTAAAGGAACTATAATTTGGACTTTTCTTTTGTCTGACAAGTCTTTCCTAGGTGTTGCTGTGGATTTACTAAATATATCCCATGGTAGTAGTGGGCATGTATCCCAGAGTATTATATTTGGAAATATCTCTGTATATCCCTTTTATTCCTTTGCAGCCTTAGAAAAAGAAGTACTATGAATGAATGAATGAATGAATGAGACTCTGTTTCAGACTTTGTTGTCTGTCTGTGGACTCCTTTCCCCTAGCTGGACTGTCTTGTCTGGCCTCAGTTGGAGAGGATGTGCTTAGTCCTGATAAGACTTGGTATGCAGGGGGTTTGGTACCCAGGGTGAGAAGGAGATAGGGGTGGGGTCAGGAGGAGAGGAGGGAGGCTGCAATCTGGATGTAAACTAAATAAATAAATTAATGAAAAACAAAAAAACCAAGCCCTATGTTAGATTCTTCCACTTTGCAGTTGTGAGACTTGCAAAATGTTTCACTGTTATTCACTCACAGTATCTGAGTTTTATAGAGTGCTTAAGAAAGTGCTTGGTACATAGTAAAAACTCAAAAATAGCTGGCTGTCTAAATCAACTGAATGAACGAGCACATGAAGGATTGGTTTGAATCAGCTTGATACCATTTGAAGAGATATATATGCTCTTTGTTTGCTGGAAAATGAGAACACTCCCATGTGTATACATTTCAGGGAACTTAGCCTTAGCTTTGGAAATTAGAATACAAATAACATAGGAGTAACATAGGAGACTGACTCCAGGAACACCTCCAGATACCACAATCTATAAATACTCAAGGCCTTTACATAAAATAAGCATAACACAGAAAAAAATGGTTCAGAAACCATGTACACATCCTTTTGTATACTTCAAATTATCTTCAGATTTCTTATAGTATCTAAAATGTAACTGTTATAATTGTTACACAAAACTAAAGAATATTGGAAAGAATATTTATATAAATTTATGTAAATGATTTCAAGCCTTCCCTATTGGGGCACTAGTATTATGCCTTGAAATGTGATCTATTGAGAGAGGAGATAAGAAGGTTGGAAGTTCAATCCCAGCCAGGGGTCTCAGAGGAAGAGAGCAAAGAGGAGAGAAAGAACAAGGAGAGGAAGGTTGGAGAAACCACATGGAGAGAACAAGGAATTCTCTATGAGGTCATGATGAGAGAACAGCTATGAGGATGTATGTGGACAGAGGAAGCCAAGGCAAAATCAGATGGGAGTAATTTAGGACCCGCAGGGACCCAGGAACTCCCTCAAGGCCAGTGACATGGGACCCTTTTGGTCTGCGCCTGCACCTGGAGCAGCCTTAAGGCTTCAGCTCTGCACCCAATCCCCCAAAACCCAGAGGAGGCTGGACTCCCAGGAGTTCTAACAAACCCAGGAACATAGGATAATAGGATCACAGGATCTCAGGAGCTTGGGCACACCAGAATTTCAGGATCCCAGAAGCAGCCTGATTCCTAGGAGCTATCACAACTAGGATATCAAGATCACAGAGGCAGCTGGACTCTGAGAAGTTCTGACACAACCAAGATAATAGGACAGACAGGCTCCAGTTAAAGACAATGAGTGAAGGTAGCACTAAAAATAACCAGACACCAAAAGGAAAGCACAAGAACATAAGCAAGAGAAACCAAGGTTACTTGGCATCATCAGAGCCCAGTTCTCCCACACTAGAAAGTTCTGAATTCCCCATATCACCAGGAAAGCAAGATTCAGATTTAAAATCACTTCTCATGATGATGATAGAAGACTTTAAGAAGGACATAAATATTTCTGCCAAAGAAATACAGGAGAACACATGTAAACAGGTAGAAGCCCTTAAAGAGAAAACATAAAAACCCCTTAAGGAATTACAAGAAAACACAACCAAACAGGTAAAGGAATTAAACAAAATGATTCAGGACATAAAAATAAAGAAATCACAAAGGGAGACTACCCAGAATGTAGAAAACCTAGGAAAGAGATCAGGAGTCATGTATGCAAGCATCACCAACAGAATACAAGAGATAGGAGAGAAAATCTCAGGTGCAGAGGATACCATAGAAAACATTGACACAACTGTCAAAGAAAATACAAGATGCAAAAAACTCCTAACGCAAAACATCCAGGAAATGCAAGTCACAATGAGAAGACCAAACGTAAGGATAATAGGTATAGAGAGCAATCTACAGATTTAATGCACCCCCCATCAAAGTTCCAACGCAATTCTTCACAGAGATAGGAAGAACAATTCTCAAATTCATCTGGAATAACAAAAAAACCCAGGATATTGAAAACTGTTCTCAACAATAAAAGAACTTCTGTGGGAAGCACCATCTCTGACCTCAAGCTTTATTACAGAGCAATTGTGATAAAAACTGCATGGTATAGGTACAGAGACAGGCAGGTAGATCAATTGTATAGAATTAAAGACAAAGAAAACAAACCCACATACTTATAGTCACTTGATATTTAACAAAGGAGCTAAAACCATCCAGTGGAAAATAGACAGCATTTTCAACAAATGGTGCTGGTTGAACTGGAGGTCAGCATGTAGGAAAATGAAAATTGATCCATTCTTATCTCCTTGTACAAAACTCAAATCCAAGTGGATCAAGGACCTCCATGTAAAACAGGACACACTGAAACTAATAGAAGAGAAAGTGGGAAAGAGCTTCAAACACATGGGCACAGGTGAAAAGTTCCTGAACAGAACACCAATGGCTTATGCTCTAAGATCAAGAACTGGCAAAAGGGACCTCATAAAATTGCAAAGCTTCTGTAAGGCAAGGGTCATGTTCAATAGGACAAAATGGCAACCAACAGATTGGGAAAAGATCTTTACCAATCCTACATCTGATAGAAGGCTAATATCCAAAATTTACAATGAACTCAAGAAATTAGACTCCAGACAATCAAATAACCCTATTAAAACGGTGTACAGAGCTCAAAAATTGTTTTTAACTTATGACTATCAAATGGCAGAGTAGCAACTACAGAAATATTTAACATCTTTAGTCATCAGGGAAATGCAAATCAAAATAACCTCAAGATTCCACCTCACAGCAGTCAGAATGGCTAAGATTAAAAACTCCGATGATAGAGATGCTGACAAGGATGTGGAGAAAGAGGAACACTCCTCCATTGTTGGTGGGATTGTAAGCTGGTACAACCACTCTGGAAATCAGTCTGGGGGCTCCTCAGAAAATTGGACATAGCATTACCTGAGGACCCAGCTATACCACACCTGGGCATATACCCAGAAGATGCTTCAACATGTAACAAGGACACATGCTCCTAACTATATTCATAGCAGCCTTATTTATAATAGCCAAAATCTGGAAAGAACCCATATGTCCTTCAACAGAGGAATGGATAAAGAAAATGTGGTATGTTTACACAGTGGAGTGCTACTTAGCTATTAAAAACAACAAATTCATGAAATTCTTAGGCAAATGGATATTTTCTATATCATCCTGAGTGAGGTAACCCAATCACAAAGAACACACATGGTATACACTCATTTATCAGTAGATATTAGCCCCAAAACTCACAACACCCAAGACAGAACTCACAGACCACATGAAGCCCAAGAAAAAGAAAGACCAAAGTGTGGGTGCTTCAGTCCTTCTTAGAAGGAGTAACTCACAGGAGCAAATATGAGACAATGTGTGGGGCAGAAACTGGAGGAAGGACCATCCAGAGACCACGCCATCTGGAGATCCCTCCCAGACGCAATCACCATATGCAAACACTGTTGTGGATGTCCAGAAGTGCATACTAACAGGAGCCTGATATACCTGTCTCCTGAGAGGCACTGCCAGAGCCTGACATATACAGAGGTGCATGGTCACAGCTAACCACCAAACTAATCACAGAGTCCCCAGTGGAGGAGTTAGAGAGAAGACTGAAGGAGTTGAAAGGCTTGCAGCCCCATGGGGAGAGCGACAATACCAACCAACCAGAGCTCCCAGGGTCTAAACACAAATGGAGGGACCCATGTCTCTAGCTGTATATGTAGAGGAGAATGGACTTGTTGGGCATCAGTGGGAGAGGAGGGCCTTGGTCCCTTGAAGGCTGGATGCCCCAGAGAGTGGGAATTCGAGGGTGGAGAGGTGGGAGTGGGTGGATGGGTGAGGGCACACCCTCATTGAAATAGGAGGAGGGAGTATGGGTTAAGGGTTTTCTGGGCAGAGAATGGGTAAAGGGGATAGCATCTGAAATGTAGATAAATAAAGTATCCAATAATGAAGAAAACAAAAAGAAAAACTAACAAACAAACAAACAAAAAACAGATAATGGAACTGGCTATCACAGTCGAACATTTGAGACTTTTTTTTTAAGCAGCAATTTAACATTACCCATACTACTGGAATTCCTTATAATTGTCAAGAACAAGATATTGTGGAAGGGGCACATGGAACTTCAAAACAATATCTTCATAAAATAAAAACGGGGGAGATATATCCTCATATACCACAAATTTATTTAAATTGTTTTTATTTTAATTTTTTTAAAAAACAATTTGGATGCCAAGGAACTTTCTGCTGAGTATCTATGACACTCTACAACTAGGCATACTTATGCATTGGTGAAAGGGAAGGATCCACTTACTGGCATAAGGCATGATCCCAATCAGCTATTAAGTACCGGGAAAAGGGCATGTTTGTCATTTTTCTGCAGGATGCTGAAGGAGCATGGTGGCCACCAGAATGACGGTTGAGACATGCTGATGCCAGGACAAAGAATGATGCTCACCTTTGAGCTTGTTGAGTGCCCTGACAATGGTGACTGTGAAGCTGTATTGGACATACTTTCCCAAACCACGATTGCTTATTTATACCCCTGATGGGACAAGCTGCCTTGCCTCAAGGTTTTAGACTTTGTGGGACAGAGAATCAAAAAGAGAAGTTATAATGCCTCTTATATTGTTCTTAAATGTGACCAGTTATTCAGACTCAATCATGGACTGGTCTAGAAAGCAATCCAATATTGGAAATAACAGTCTTCATTTGGAAGTCTGGTTCTGGACATTTTCAGAGTCATATATGGAAGTTAGCTGCAGTTCTCTATGATGTTATGTTAGCAAGAGATTAAGTTGGGGCAGGATCTGGATTTCAAACAGGTGTTAGCACATGTGTTAAGGCTCTTTTAATTGTCAAGTTAAAAGTAAACAAAATTACTTTTGTTTTTTTCTACAGTATTTAATGTAAGTTGCATTGATTATATACCTTCTAATTGTGTTTCTGTTTTGAAATCTGGCATGTCAGTTATGGAGGTCTATCAACCAGCTTTTGTTTTAGTGTCCTGAGTATCACAGAACCTTGGTATTCTAAAAATAGCTTGCAAGTACTGGAAGAAGTGAGTCAGGCTTTAAGCAGAAGCAAGAGGGTAGTGGGCTTGATTATTGCTGGTATAACAGCTTTAATCACATTAATTGCTAGCATCACTGCTTCTGCAATTGCTATGACACAAGAAGTTAAGACAGCTACTTTTGTTAATCATTTACCAAAAAATGTTACTAATGTGTTGAATATACAAAAGAATTTAGATAGGCATCTGGAAGAACATATTTATGTTCTTTATCTTATTCAAATTATTGGAAGGATGTTCAGAATTTAAGGGTAAGAAGTTATTTTCAGTGTCATGCCAAATACCATTGTATTCATGTTAGTTCTAAAATTTACAGTGGTAGTCATTATAAAAATTTTAAAAAGTTTAAAGACACTTGCCTGGTATTTGGCATAACTCTAACACCTCTCTGGATGTTTTAACTTTGCATAGTGAGATTATGAATTTAAAGAATGCTGGTCTCCTGAGAGTTGATGCAGTAGATACTGATGATAAAATTATCCATGGCCTGAGGTCAGTATTTCTATTTTGGTCCTTTTTGTCCTGGGAATACTTTTATTCCTGCCCATTATGTTAAAGCTTGTCTTTAACACCATCAACATGCTGACAGCCAAAGTACATGGCTTGAACCTGAAAATGGACCCCCAGACCTTGTCAGCCTGTTATGAAATTAATGGACCTCCAGACAGAGTTATTAATTTAACAGGCTGGCAAGCCAAGAATGGGTAAGATTCTGCACAGAGCCTTACCAACCTAAGATAGAAGTGTATTGCTTTGGATAATGCATCTTCCATGATGTATAAGGAAGACAGGCTCAGTCTCGTTAATGAAATAAAAAGGGGGAAGAGATGGAGAGCCTTTGGGGCTGCTTTGCAAGAATCTGACATTTGCCAAGGACAAGGAAGTAGGCTTCAGGCAGGAATCTGACATTAGACTAGAACAAAGAAGTAATTTCAGGTAGGAATCTAAATATTAGGCTAGAACAAAGAAGCAATTTCAGGCAGGACTCTAAATATTAGGCTAGAACAAAGTAGTAATTTCAGACAAGAATCTGAATTTTAGACTAGAACAAGGAAATAGGCTTGAGACATAAAAAATGACTTTGGGCTAGGACAGGGAAGGAAGTAGGCTTAGATACTTTGGTCATCCTGATAAGCCCTTAGAAACAGTGATCACGGGAGTTGTTCATAGAATTGTGTTTAATGTCTTGCTTGTTCTTTGACTATTTGTGTTTATTGTCTTGCTTGTTCCTTGACTATTTGCATCTATTGTGTTGCTAGACCCTCAACCTAGAACTGACCTTAATACTTGCATGTAATTAAAGTGGTTTAAAAGCAAAAAGAAGGAGTGGGAATGGGATAGGGGTTTCTAAGGAGGCAAATGTGGAAAGGGGATGACATCTGAAATGTAAATAAATAAAGTATCCAATAAAAAATAATGTGATTTGTCTTGCAATTGGACTCATATTAAGAGAATTATATGGCTATACTATGGTATTTGGTGAAGTGATCTAAAGATCAATGAAATCAAGTTGCTTGATAATTCTGCATATATCTAAATAATATTTAAATATATAATTATATTTATCAGCAAGTCTACATCTTTGCTGATTTTTCTATTGTTCTATCAATTATACAAGCTTAAATATTGGGGTGTTCAATTTTATTGGGGAATCATTTTTCTTCATGTATGTTATAGAAATAATAATACTTTCTCATAAGGTGTTCATATCACAGTTCATGGAATTCATAAATGAGTATTGTCATATTTTATGGCCAAAGAGAACTATCATCTAGATGGAAATTGGATGTACAATCAGCTAACCATGGCAGTATCTGAAGCCACTTTTAGTCTAAAGTGAATCATAATTCTTTAATGTTCAGAAAACTATATTGGACAGGCAGTGGTGGTGCACGCCTTTAATCCCAGCACTTGGGAGACAGAGGCAGGCGGATTTCTGAGTTCAAGGGCAGCCTGGTCTACAGAGTGAGTTCCAGGATAGCCAGGACTACACAGAGAAACCCTGTCTCAAAAACCAAAAAAAAAAAAAAAAAAAATAAAAAAAAAAAGAAAAAAAATAAAAAGAAAGAAAAAAGAAAAAAGAAAAAAGAAAAGAAACCTATACAACAACACTAAATCAGGAAACCATATGCTACATTTATAGAGCAAGAGAACACAATCCATTATTTAATTTATCATGTCATGAAGCAACAGCTTGGAATCGTCTTTAGCAGTTTCTGTGACATTAAACAAACAGCTAAATTTCATTTACCCTTAATTTTTTATTTTAAAAAACTATTCCTTTATGATTTCATGTATATTTAATGTTCTTTTATTATAGTCTCCTCCCCATTATCCTCTCTTATCCAGTTTTGTCTCCCACAGAACATCTTCTCCTCATTTGCACTTTTTGTCCTTTTGTTTTTATGGCTGGCTGTATTTAATTAAGGTGGCCTGCATGAACATGGATGGAGGTTAATTGCTTGGGGGGAAGCAATATATCAGTGGCAACACCACTGAGGAAAACTAATGCTCCTTTGACAGCAATTATTTTTCTTCCGAACGAGGAGTGGGGCCTTAAATGCCCCTTCCCTATTCATGATAGAATGTCAATGAGCTCAGTCTTGTGTAGGTCTTCTGCAGATAGCCACTTCTGCTAGGAGTTCATGGGTGTAGAACTCATGTCAGATGCAGAAGATAGCATATTACAGCGCTCTTTCTCATCCTCCAGTTCTTATGGCTTTTCTTCTTGTTCTACATTCCCTAGGCCTTGGATGGCATGAGATAGATGTCCCACTTAGGGATGAGCATTCAAAAATCATTTATTCCCAATATATTGACTAGGAATGAGTCTCTGCATTTACTCTTGCCCACAGCAAACAGAAGCTTCTCTGACTAAGACTGAGAGCAGCAGCCTTATCCTTGGGTATAAATACAGATACTTAGAAGGCAGTTTGACACCATGGTCATTTGTCAAAACTATAGTAGTGGGATGGCTGTGACTTTAGGATTTATACAAGAGGCTCTGTCCCATCCAAGGTAATGATTGGGTCAGAGGCCAACGGGAGCATAGTGTTTTCACTGTATGGACAAAATTTCAGACTGTGATCTAGGGTTTTTTAATTGCCTTGGTAGTTGTCAGGTCCAAAGAAAATCACATTTTCCCATTTTATTTTAAAGAACAACCAGAAAGGGGAAAAAATCCAGAAGGGGCAAGTGTCTATTTGTGGTCCCTATTAGCATACCAAACTCATGCTGGCCTCTAGGCTCCTTTAGTACTACAAGTACCTGTTACACATCTCAATGCTCATGCTTCCTAGCATCTTAGCTTTTCTCACTTCCTCCCTTATCCTAAACTCCCTCCAGTTCTTGGCTTTCCCTCCCATGCAGCTAAGTAGCTACTCATTCTCCTTATAACTCCCCCATATCTCTGCTTCTTTTATGGCCAGGTCTAGTCTGCTGGCCATGTTCAGACTACTTTTTTCTCTGTCTGCTCTGGATGCTCTCAGATGCCTTTGGTTGTTCTCTCCTTCAAATCTACAATATATACTTTCTCCCCAACCATACCATAGAGAGGTCATGTCATTAATTTATACGGTGGTGAGCTCGCCTTCTTATCTTGCTTGAGGGCAAAGAGACTTAGCAGGACTGTCAGTACTCAGGTAACATTCCCACCCCCTCCAATGGTCAGATAGATCAACGAGTTGTCGGTTTTCGCCAGGAGAGAAACCAGCAGGAACATACTATTGAATCTTTAAGGCTACAAGTGTTCTCAATTTGAGCTCAGCAAATGCCCTGTCTTGTGAACTCTTGGCTCATAAATGAATGACAACTTTTTGGCAACCATAGTGCTTTAGAAAAGAGATCACACATCAAGGAGTGGAATGGCTGTGTCTTGAGAGTGTTTTTCTAAATGACTTGGTGTCTCCAGAGACACTTCACTAAGTGAAAACTTAGCCATTTCTTTTTAGCAACCTTCTGATGGCTTCTCCCAAATGCTCCCCTTTCCAATATACTCTTCCATAAAAATATGTTAATACCTCTTTTCTGATTCTACCAAGTTGTCAGGTCCTTGGGGGATTTTCCTCCATTCTTTCCAGCTTAGCATGAACTTTGATTCCAAATTCCTTACCAGTTCTCTGTGACAGCACATTCAGCTAAATTTTCAAGAGTGCAAGTGTATGCTGTCAGGTCCAAAGGAAACATTAATCACCCAAACTCTATTCTAAAAGGCAGTCTAAATATCCAGAAATGAATGCAAGCCGGACTGTAGAAGAATTTCTTGCATTTTGATAAAAGCCAGCATTCCTCAGGTTCTCATTGTGAAAGTGGTTCTCATTTAACAAAACAAATTTCCTTACCTCTGGCAGAAAGAACAAATGGCTACCTGTAGTGTTGATTAGCATATCAAAACTCATGCTGGCCTTCGGAGTCCCTCAGTTCCACAAATACCTGTTAAACGTTTCAAAGTCCCAGCTCTTCTCACTGCTTCCCCTACCCTAAACTCCCTCCAGCTCACAGTTTCCTTCCTCTTAACTACCCATTTTCCTTATACCCCCCATAACTCCGTCTCTCCCCTCCTGCTTCTCTCAATATGCTTTTTCTATTTTCTTTCCCCTGCTATTTTCTTTTCTTTTGTAGATATCTCTGTCCAGATCCTGTCTACAGGCTTTGTTATGTCTACTTCTTTCTTTCTCTGCTCTAGACTCTTCTAGATGCCTCTGGCTGTTCTCTCTCTCATATCTACAGAACCTTCCTTTTAACTGTACCATGGAGTGGGTCATGTTGTCAGTCTATACATGTGCAAAGATCCAGGGTGACAGTTTCATAATCCCACACCTTCTCTCCTTGGTTCATCTTTTAATCTTTATTCACTAGTGGTGGAATGGTAGCCACGTGGCCCTGGAAAAGGAGCTTTAGCAGAAACTAATTTGGCTCTAGTGGGTAGCTCACAAGGGCATGAAAGTGACATTGGCTGCCTACTTAATAGCAGCATCCATTTAAGTATAACTATGTATAACTAACATAACTTATGTGGTATGTCAGGCATAGCCTAAACCTGTTTCCACATCATTCAGATGGAGAAAGCAATGGAATTTACAGGTTTTAGGATATCAGCTCCTTGCCAGCAGGTCCAGGCAAGAGGAGAGCAGTCCCAGTCCCACTGGGTCTCTCCAGGGCTGAGCAGGATGGTGAGTGTTGATTGCTCAAAAGAAGGCCAGGAGTCTTGTTGAAGCGGGAACTCAATTTTAATGTATCAGCTTCTTGCTTATATAAACTTGGAACATAGGGAGGAGGAGTTTTGGTGTGGTGAGATGATGTAGGGGGCGGGGAAGGGTGACTGACAGGGCCAGTGGCAAAGCTCTACATCAGCAACAGTGGGGCAGAGGCAGGGCCAGACAGGTCTTGCTGAATCACCCTGGTACAAAAGTGACAGAGATATGTCTCAAAACTCAAGCCAGGCTTAGGCTCTCCCACAGGGCTGCAGAAACTCTAGCCAGGCTCCGGTTTGTCCACAGGGCCTAAAACAGGGATGAAATGGGGCCCAACTACAGGGGATCCATGCATATGAAAATCTTAAAAGTATCAACCATACCATAGGTAGGACTTCTGTAGGCAATATGTAAGAATATGAAACTGAAGCAGAAGCCATGGGATTTGAACTGGCATCATTATGTGTAGGAAAAGAGTAAAGTCCAGAGAGGATGTGTGTTGTTAACATGGGCACAGACATGTCAAAGTTTCCAGTGCCTCAACCCCATGGGAGAGGTCATGCCTTCCTCCAGTGAGGGATGGCAAAGCCTTCCACTTGTGTGAGTGCAGACATTAACAGTGTATGTAGAAAATGTTTACCACAGTTTTCTTCTTCAAAATGTTTACAGCCCGAAGAACTCACCCCTATAGAGATTGTTTCTAATGAGATCAGTTAAACCTGTTTCCTTGTTTATCTGTGTGTAAGCTTTTATTCAGTTGAATGCAATAACCCCATCTCCTTATACAACAGTACACAATAATTATAGCAAGATTCTAAACTTCTCCATCTGAGGCATCCAAGGCCACCGGATTCCAGTGTTTCCATATATGTGTCTGTCCTTTTATCATTGCCTCATAGACCCTAGTGAGGGTTCTGGGATCCAAACTATGTAAGAATGCAGCAATTGCAGCAGAAGCCAGAGCACTAAAGTATGGGAGAAATATGAGTATCTGGGTTCCACCAGGTAGTGGAGTGTGACCTTTAGAGTCCAGGCCAGATGCCTCAGCAAATTGATTGAGCTGAGTTTGCCATGAAACACATTAATCCTGTTGGGAAGAGAGGGGTTAAACAGGATGGTTCTTTTAAAATGTCATTATTGCTAATTTTCATGTAATTTTTCTCAATGGGGTAACTGTGTCTAATATAATATTGATTTAATATAAAGGAATTACTGGATTTTAGAGGGAAGGAAGCCAATATTACATTCTTTATATCATCCTGGATGCTGCAGAATAGGAACAAAAAATAGCAATGACCTTACACAGTTGATGCTTCAAAGTGAAATTCCAAGCGTAAGTATTCATTAGTGTCATTATTTAGATGTCAGTACCTGTTCCCATACTTAAAATTTCTCTGATTGTGGATAGATATATCCTCTCTAATCTTCCTCTCTTTGCTGCATTGTTGTGCTGAGTAAGTATGAATTATCAGCTTCTTAGGAATGACTATTATGCTTTCTTCACACAAAGAAGGATCTAAAACCTGTCCCTATGCACTGTTGTGCAGTACTACAGTATAGTCATTGCACAAAAGGAGGGATCATTTTGTTTTTGGTGTGGACCACTTAGTGCAGAGCTTTTTAATGTGGGCACAGCTCATATTTTGCATTGGAAAACATTTCTTTCCTCAACCATATTGAATTTTTTCTTTTGATATGCCACGATATTTTTTTCTTTAAAATTAATATTGTACTCTAACACAAAAAAGTAACCTGTTTTATTATGGCAGTTTCATACATATGGATTATTATACTTTGTCCTCATCCGCTCTGCTCCCTTTCTGCCCTCCTCTGTGTCTACCACCCTCTCAAGATAGTTCCCTTCCCTCCCTTTCTATACAGATGTATTCCATTTCCAGCTCCTTTCTCCTCTCCTTTAAAATCATTTCCTTCCCATTCACGTTACCTTTTCTAGTTTCATGAACAACACACACACACACACACACACACACACACACACACACACACACACTCCAGGTTCTGAATATATGAGACAATATACCATTTATATTTTGGAATTTGGCTCATTTAGCTCAACATAATTTTTAGCTTGTATCCATTTTCCTGCAAATAGCATGATTTCATTTTTCTTTACGGTTGTATAGGATTCTGTCGTGTACCTGTACAACATTTTCTTTATCCATTCATATGCTGATGGACATCTAGCCCAGCTGAATTTCTGTTTTTTTGTGAATAATGAAAGTACAAATGTGGATGTTACATGTTTTTCTGTGGTAGGGTATAGAATTCTTTGGGTGTATGCTCAGTTGTGCTATTCTTTGATCACATGACAGTTGTATTTTTTGAGGAACCTCTATAATAAATTTCACAGTGGCTGCACCAGTTTACATTCTCAGTAGCAGTCAATAAGTGTTCCTCTTTTACTACACTCTCACCAGCATTTGCTCTCCTTTGTTTTCCTTTAAAACAATTTAAATTATGTGTATAGAAATGTGTATATGTACATGTCTATGTAGGTGTGTCCATATCTGTGACAGTGCCCATGGAGGCCAGAGGTGTCAGATTCCCCAGAGCTGGAATGACAGGCAGTTGTAACAGCAGTCAGTGTGGGTGGTGCTGGGAACTGAAGTTGGGTCTTCTGCAAGAGCAGAATGAACTCTGAATTACTGTAATTACTGAGCCATCTCTCTAGGCCTGCATTTTTTTAGAGTCAGACACACAGACACACAGACACACACACACACACACACACACACACACACACACACACACGGGGGGGGGGTGCGGAAGTGTGGTGGTGGGATTCTCTGTGTAACTCTGGCTGTTCTGGAACTGGCTGGCCTTGAACTCAGACATCTACCTGACACTGCTTCCCTCATGCTGGGATTAAAGGCGGGCAATACTGTTCCTGGCCTATTGTTTTGTTTTGTTTTTTGGTCATTTTAAAGACAATGTCTTACTGGCTGGCCTGGCACTCATTAAGTAGTGCAGGCTAGGCTTGTACTCAGAGAAATCTGCCTACCTCTTCCCACTAAGTGCCACCACACCTGTCCTTGTTTTTTTCTTGTTGTTTTTTGTTTTTGATAGTCATTCTGAATGGGGTGAAATGGAAATCTCCAAACAATTTTAATTTGGATTTCTTTGGTGGGTAAACTTTTTGAATACTTTTTATAGTGCTTATTGGCCATTTATATTTCTTCTTCTCTGAACTGTCTATTCAGTTTATTAGCCCATTTTTTTGACTGGAAGATTGTGTGTGTGTGTGTGTGTGTGAGAGAGAGAGAGAGAGAGAGAGAGAGAGAGAGAGAGAGAGAGAGAGAGAGAGAGAGAGAGAGATAAATTCATAGGTCTTGGTACACATGCATATGGAGGTAAATGTTTGTGTACATGTATGTGGAGCCAGATGTTGACATTCAGTGTCTTCTATTATGCTCCATTTTATCTTTGAGACAGGAATCTTGCTCACCAATAAACTGCAGAAATCTGCCTGTCTACTTTCTAGCTCTGGAATTACAGATTTGTGTCACAGTACCCAAGCTTACGTAGATGATCCAAACTTGGGTCTTCACGTTTGCGTGGCAAGTACTTTACCGACTGAGGCAGCTCCCCAGCACCCTGATTTAGTTTCCTGGTATTTAAGTTTTGCCGTTATTTGCATATCCTAGATATTGATCCCCTGTCTAATGTGCAGTTAACAAAGATATTTGTCCTAGTCTGTGGCTGTCTCATTATTCTGCTGGTTGTTTCCAAACTCTTTGCCTAGACTTTTATCTTGAGATGTTTGTCCCGTGTCTTCCTTCCTCTAGCAATTTCAAACTTAATGATATATTTTACTTTAAAGGTTTTGATCAATTTTGATTTAATTTTAGTGCAGGATTAGAGGCTGGGATGTACTTTCATTCTTCTATATATGAAACCCAGCACCCCATGTATATTTCTAATACTGTGGTTGTTAGTCTTAAAAGCAAACTTGACAAGATCTGTAATCACCTGGGAAACATGCTGCCATTGAGAGATTATTTAGCCTCTGAACATGCCTGTGAGCCTTTATGTCACAATTACGATGATCGATGAGTAAAGACCTGCCTTAAGTGTAGGCAGGACCATTCCGTGGTGGGTTATATAAAGTGAACTGAGCACTCGCACGCATCCATTGTGCTCTGCTTCCTGATTACGAATGAAATGTGACCTTCAAGGTACTGCTGCCTTTGCTTCTTTCTCATGATGAGCTGGATTCTTGAACTATAAGTGGAAAAAAAAAATCCCTTTCTTCCTGGAGTTACTTTTGTCTAACATTTGTCTCAGGGTTTCTATTGTAATAAAATACCATGACCAAAACCACCTTGATGAGGGAAGGGTTTATTCTACCTTATAACTCACAATTCACACTCCATCACTGAGGGAAGCTAGGACAAGAAGTCAAGGCAGAAACCTGGAAGCAGGAATTGAAACAGACGCCATGGAAAAAATGCCACCTACTGGGTTGCTCTCTATGGCTTGGTTAGCCAGCATTCTTAGATAACCCAGGACCATCTGCCTAGGAGTAGCACCACCGAAGGTTAGACCCTTCCGTATTAATCATCAATCAAGAAAATGCATAGTAGCTTTGTACTTCCTGCTCAGGATTGCCTTGGTTATTTGGAATCTTTTGTGCTTCCATATAAATTTTAAGATTTGTTTTTCCTAGTTCTGTGAAGAATGCACTGAATCTGTATATCACTTTTAATAACATGGCCACTTTCATAGTATTAATTCTGCCCATTTATGAGCAGGAAAGGTCTTTGCATCATCTAATTTATTTTTCAAAATTTTTTCCAGGATCTTAAGTTCTCCATTGTAGAAGTTTTTCATCCTCTTGGTTAGGTTTATTCTTAGTTACATTATTTACGTTTGAACTTTTTATAGGTAGGATTTCCCTGCTTCCCTAATTTTTTTCACAGCAAGTTCAGTATTGATATATTAAAAATGCTATTGATTTTTGTATGTTGATTTTGTGACCTGTTATTTTGTTGAAAGCATATATTCATTATAATAGTTTTCTAGTAAGCTCATTAGAGTCCTTCTAGTATAAGGCATAATATCTGACAATAATGATATTCAGCTTCTTTCTTTTCTATTTATATGTCTTTCTTTTTCTTTACTCATTGTGCCAGCTGAGACTTCAGGTACTAAACTGAATTATAGTGTAGAGGATGAGCATTTCATTCCAGATTTTAGAAGAAAATGCTTTCCATTTCCCTAACTTAACATAATGTTGGCTATAGGTTTGTTGTATATATCCTATATTGTTTTGAGATATATTCCTTCCATTCTTTATTTCTTTAACATTCTTATTATGAAAAGATATTGAACTTGTTGAATGACTTTTCTGTATCAGTTGAGATGATTATATGTTTTGAGGTTAACTCTGTATGCTGTTAGCTGGGTGATGATGGCGCATGCCTTTAGTCCCAGCACTTGGGAGGCAGAGGCAGACAGATTTCTGAGTTCGAGGCCAGCCTGGTCTACAGAGTGAGTTCCAGGATAGCCAGGACTACACAGAGAAACCCTGTCTCGAAAAAACAAAAATAAAAACAACAACAAAAAAAACTCTATATGCTGTTACAATCAATTGATTTGTGTGTGTTGAACCAAATTTGCCTCCTTGGAATAAAACAAACTTGATTAATGTGTATAATTTTCTTAATGCGTTCTTAAATTCCATTTTCTGGAACTGTAAGGAGAACTTTTGCATATATGTTTATCAGGGAAATTAGTTTATAGTTTTAATTTTATCATTTATTCAGTTTCTTTTTATGAAGGTAACTCTACTTCATAGAATGAGTTTGGTGATGTTTCTTCCTTTTCTAGTTCATGAAAGAGTTTGATAAACATTGATGTTAACTCTTCATAGATTTTGTACCCTGCAGCTGTGATTCTGTTTGGCCCTAGACTTTTCACTGCTCAAAAAGAAAGTTTGTGTGTGTATGTGTGTGTGTGTGTTTATAGTGTATATGTTGTTATGTATGCCTATACATATCTATGCAGAGGCCAAAGGAGTATGTAAGGTCTGACAGACTTTTTATCATGACTTCATCTCCTTGATTGCCATGATTCTGTTTAAGGCATATATATCATGATGATTAATTTGGTTAGGGCATATCTATTTAAACATTTATTCATCACTTCCAGATTTTTTACTATTTCAGAGTACAGAAGTATTCCATCATTATTCTCTAGATTCCACTGGACTCTGCCGCACCTCTACCTTCTTCATCACTCTCTTCATCAGAGTGGATCTTCTCTTTCTTTTGGTTAGTTTACTCAGGGATTATCAACCTCTTCCACAAAAATAATATGTGCTGATTGTATGTACTATTACTTTGTCTTTATTTGGTTGATTTTAAATTTTTAGTATTCCTTGTCATCTACTGGTTTTCATTTGGATTACTTTATCATGCATACATTTTAGGTTATTCAAATGTAAGTTCTGTTAGTTTTTAAAGGAAAATACACATAGCTGTAAACTTTCCTGTTAGAATTGTATCTGTATCTCAAATGTTGTGGTAAGTTGTGCTTTCATTTTCATTTGAGTCTAAGAAATTTTCAGTTCCTCCCTTCAATGGCCCACTGATCATTTGAGGGTATATTAGTCACTCTTCATGAGTAGTTTGTGTAGGTTTTATAGTTCTTCTTGCTATTGATTTTCAGTTTTATTGCACTATGATCAGATATGTATTATATATTATATATTGTATATTATATATTGTATATTATATATTATATATTATACATTATACATTATACATTATATATTATATATTATATATTAATTATATAATATAATATAACTTATATTGTTTGTATCTGTTAAAATTTGATATTTTGTCAATAATGTAGGGTATTCTAGAGAAGGTTTCATGGAGAAGCATTTATATTCTGTATTTGGTTGGAATATTCTGTACATATCTGGTAAGTTCATTTGATTTATTGTGCAGTTTAGCTCTGAGGTTTCTTTGTTGATTTTCAATTTTCAGGACCTATCTATGATGAGAGTGGAATGTTAACATCACTTACTATTATTATGTCAGGGTCTATCTGGTCATCTATTAATTGGGTGTATATATATTTAAAATTATTACATCCCAATAAATTGTTCTTGTTAATGTGTAGTGCTCTTCTTTATCTAGTCTGACTAATTTTGACTTGAAGCCTACTTTATCAATTATTAGAACAGTGAGGGCAGCTTGACAGGTTTGCATCATTTAGTTTTCAATCTGTAGGTATCTTTATCAATGAGGTATATTTCTTGGGAAAAGTAGTTGGATCTATTTTTTTTTTAATCTAATAAGGGAGTCTGTATATTTTTGTGAATTGAAACTGTTTGCATTTAAAGTTGTTATTGAGAGAGATGTTACTAAAACTTGTAATTGTGCTTGATGTTTTTCTGAGTTTCTGGCTTATATCTGTATTGAAGTTTTAAGAGTCAAACTAGCACCTTCATTGACTTTTAAAAAGTAGTTGGCTACCTACTATAGGCTAACCTAGTTTTAAAATTAAATGCAAGGCTTCACATTCTGGCTGTCTTTCTTCCTGATAACGAGCACCATCATTTCAGCCTTGAAAATAATATCTTCACTTTCTGTTCAGTCATTTCTGTTAAGTATTCTGCCCTTCTTTTTGTCATTTGGAAAAGCTTAAAGTATGTTTTCTGTCTTTCAATAGAAAAAAAAACAGGACTAATATTCTACTGTATAAATTACAAGATTTTCTTTATCAATTCATCTGTTGAGGCACATCTACATTGTTTCTAATTCCTGGCTATTATGAATAGAACAGCAATGAACATGGTTGAGCAAGTATTTTTGTGGTAGGATGAAGTGTTCTTTGGGTATATGCTCAAGCGTTACCACGTGGATCTTGAAGTAGAATGATGTGGATCTTTCTGAGGAACTGCCACAGTGATTTCCATGGAACTGCCACAGTGATTTCTATAGTAGCATTATGAGTTTGCACTCCCACCAGTAATGAAGGAGTGTTCTCCTTGCTCCACATTTTTGTCATCATGAGCTGTTACTTCCATTATTGATCTTAGCCATTTTGACAGGTGTAAGATGGTATCTCAAAGTAGTTTTGATTTACATCCCCCTGAAGCCTAAGAATGTTGAACCTTTCTTTTGTGTTCTCGGTCATTTGATTTTACTGCATTGAGAATTGTGTTTAGATTTACCGATGCTATTTTTATTTTATTTTATTTTATTTTATTTTATTTTTGTTTTTTTGAGACAGGGTTTCTCTGTATAGCCCTGGCTGTCCTGGAACTCACTCTGTAGACCAGGCTGGCCTCGAACTCAGAGATCCGCCTGCCTCTGCCTCCCAAGTGCTGGGATTAAAGGCGTGCGCCACCACCACCCAGCTCCGATGCTATTTTTAATCAGTTTATTTAGTTTCTTTTTTTATTTACATTTAAGATGCCATCCCCTTTCCACATTTCCCCTCCCTAGAACACCCCTGTCCCATGCCCCCCTTTTCTTTTTCCTTTTATACGATTTTTTTTAAATGTTAATCAAAGGATTTATAAGTTTGGTAATGCTCAATCAGAAGCGTAACCCAGTACCCAACCTAGATATAAAAACTATCTTTGACTGGTGGAGACATGTGAACATCTGCCTCCATGCCCCCTCTCTCTTTCTCTCTCTCATCACTTAGCTTCTCCTCTTCTTCATCTTCTCTCCTTGTTCCATCTCTTCCTCTCAATACTCCTTCCCACTTAGCTCCTCCTACATATCACCCTTCCTGTTAAAGTAGAACTTTTCTCTCAAAATACAATTAGAGCATACTTATTCCTAATTGTACCAGTGAGGTACAAGATAGTCCTAATACCCAGTCCATCATTCTGTTGACTAACCAGAACCTCTGTCATCTCTTCTACTAAAACACTTACTTTTGATCCTGGCTTTTTGGCTTTAGAATGAATGTCAGCTGAAAACTATCTACTCAGATCTTTTCTCTCAAAGTAAATAGCCAGGATTGGTTATGAGACTATAGGTCTTCAACCCCACAGAAATCCAGAATGACTGAGTTAACTGAAGTTATGGGAAGCACTAAGCATAGCTTCTAAAACTTAGCCAATTTATAGAGACCACTGAACACCTGAAAAGCCCCTATACTACCGATCGTTGGAGCATCAAATCTTCAGCCTTCTGGCCCAGAATCATCTGACAGACCTTAGTGATGCAGGATTATTAAGGGCTGATTACTCTGTCTAGGCAGATATAATCAGTCAACTATTCTGCATGTGTGTCCTTTTCTGGACAGTAATTTGTCTGTAGATGGAGAGAGGCAATTCTTGCCTAGTGGCTGTCACTGCACAACTGGAGTATCTCCAAGGATGCTCAATTTCTTCTTAGAATCCACGACAGGAAGCTGTCAGGAGCAGACAGGTCTCTAATTAAAATGAACATTAATATATAAATATTTGTAACGTCAGTTCTATGGACTTCTGATGTTTTGAAAACCAACTATCCATGTAAGGTAACCTGGACTGTTGTCTGTTCACTCCTCTCAGCTATTTCTAAATAAAATATGGAAAACACCCTAACAATAAATTCAAAACCATGAATTTGCTATAGTCCCTTAACTCATAGGTTAACCGCCCCAAATCAGTTAAAAAAGTTAAAAAAAGGGCTGGGTCTAGGCCTTGTATTCCTAAATGTGTTATACAGGCACAATGCCCATGAGAATATCAATATTCATCTCATTTTTATATTAATAAGAGGCTTGTACCAATGAAAACCTTACATTTGACATCAAAGTAAATTTTGTACCATTTAAGAAATTATAACTTCATCTTGATAATAATTATACAGATTTCTACAAATAGGTTATGGCTATGCAATAAGTCCTAGCTAAGCCCCCTGTTCCAACAAAACCACTACTTTTCCCTAGAAAGACAGACCATTATTAACCACATTAGTCCCCAAGCTCAGGGAATAGGGGCGCTGACTCTTCTTTAACTTCTTCAAGCTGATTAAGGGTGTTGAGATTTTAGAAGAGGGCTGGGGGGAAGAGTAAGTTGATAAGCCTCTGATGCTGTGTCTTCACTGAATCCAGATGGAATTCCAGGACATCGGAGGTTTAGGCAGGTCTGCTCAGTATGCTTGATGAGTAGATACACCAAGGCTGTGTATTCTGCAATATACAATTCTCAGAACAAGTTTTAGTATCAAGAAAAAAAAAATTTCCCACCCCCAGGGGGCTGACATTTTTTTTAAAGATGTTGGTTCTGACCACTTTTTTCTTTTCGCTTGTTAAAATTGGTTGTAGTATTTCTGTTTCAGATTTTATCCCCTTACCCTACTTCCTCCCACCACCCAGAAACCTCCTGTCCCATCCCCCTCCTCATGCTTCTATGAGGCAGTGACCACACCTACCCCCCTCACTATCCCCTCCCCGCCCTCACATCCCCCCCCACTGTGTGTTCATTTTTTTTTTTTTATGGAACCAAGAAACTTCTCTCCCACCTATGTCCAACAAGGCCATCCTCCCCTACATATACCTCTGGAGTCTTGGGTCCCTCCTTATGTGTTCCCAGGCTGGTGGTTTAGACCCTGGGGGGCTCTGGTTGTTTGGTATTGTTGCTTTCCACCTGGGGTCAATAACCCTTTCTGCTCCTTCAGTCCTCTCACTAAGGTCTCCATTGGGAAACCCCTGATCATATCAGTGGTTAACTGTGAGCATCGTCCTCTGAGTGTGTTAGTCTTTGGCAGACCTCTAAGGAGACAGCTATATCATGTTCCTCACATTATGTACTTCCAGCCATCCACAACAGTGTTTAGCTTAGGTGGCTGTACATGGGGAGAATACCCAGGTAGAATGGTCTCCTGATGGCCCCTCCTTCGATTTCTGTTCCATGTTTTGTTTCCCTATTTGCTCCCTTGAGCATTTTTGTTTCTCGTTCTAAGTAGAACTGAGGCATCCCCTCTTGGTCTTCCTTCTTCATGAGCTTCATGTGGTCTGTGGGTTGAGTCTTCGCTAATCCAAGCTTTTGGGCTAACATCCGTGGAGATATGTTTGTGTAACTATCTTCTTTTGGGGTTTTTGGAAGATTACTTTCTTGCTTTTTCTAGGTTGTAGTTTTTCTCCTTGTGTTGGAGTTTTCCACCAATTATTCTTTGAAGCGCTGGATTTGTGTTGAGATACTGTGTAAATTTGGATTTGTCATGGAATATTTTGGTTTCTCCATCAATAATGATTGAGAGCTTTGCTGGGTATAGTAGTCTGGGCTGGCATTTGTGTTCTCTTAGGGTCTGTATGATATTGGTCCAGGATCTTCTGGCTTTTATGGTCTCTGGTGAGAAGTCTGGTATAATTCTTATAGGTCTGCCTTTATATGTTACTTTGCCTTTTTCCCTTACTGCTTTTAGTATTTTTTCTTTGTTTTGTACATTTGATGTTTTGACTATTATATGGCGGGAAGTATTTCTTTTCTGGTCTAAACTATTTGGAGTTCTGTAGGCTTCTTGTATATTTATGGACATCTCTTTCTTTAGGTTAGGGAAGTTTTCCTCTATAATTTTGTTGAGGATATTTACTGGTCCTTTAAGTTGGGTGTCTTCCCCCTCATCTATACCTATTATCCTTAGGTTTGGCCTTCTCATTGTGTCTTGGATTTCTTGTATATTTTGGGTTAGTAGCTTTTTGTATTTTGCATTTTCTTTGACAGTTGTGTCAATGTTTTCCATGGTATCTTCTGCACATGAGATTCTCTCTTCCATCTCTTGTATTCTGTTGGTGATACTTGTGTCTATGACTCCTGATCTTTTTTTTAGGTTTTCTATCTCCAGGGTATTGTCCCTTTGTGATTTCTTTATTGTTTCTACTTCCATTTTTAGATCCTGCATGGTTCTGTTCAATTCCTTTTACCGTTTGGTTGCATTTTCTTGCAATTCCTTAAGGGATTTTTGTGTTTCCTCTTTAAGGGTTTCTATCTGTCTACCAGTGCTCTCCTTTAAGTTCTCTGAGAGTGTTATTTATGTCTTTCTTAAAGCCCTCTATCATCATCATGAGAAGTGATTTTAATTCTGATTCCTGCTTTTCTGGTGTGATGGGGTGTTGAGGGCTTGCTCTGATGGGGGAGCTGGGTTCTGATGATGCCATATAACTTTGGTTTCTGTTGCTTACATTCTTGTTCTTGCCTTTTGCCATCTGGTTAACTCTAGTGCTGCCTGTACTTGCTGTCTCTGACTGAAGCCTGTCTTTCCAGTTATCTAGCTTGTGTCTGATCTCCTAGGGGTCCAGATGTCTCTGTGATCTTTTCCAGCTGCACTGATTACAGTGGTACCTCTAGGATGCCTCAGGATATGATGCCTCCAAGGTAGTAGTCCAGCTAGGTGTCTGCTGTTTTGGGTGCAGTGTCTCCTCTAGAATATCTCAGGATATGTTGTCTGACGCTCTGAGTTCAGTTGTTCCTCTGTGGCTCTGGGTTGAGTGGACCTTCCAGTATGTCTCAGGTGGAATCCGGGGTCCACACAACAGCAGACCTGGCAGAGGTCTGATCCAGGCCTCAGATCTGAGAACTAGTTTCTAAGACACTGTCCAAGTTAGAGTGCCTGGGATCCCTGCTTCCTCTGGGTTCTTGGAGGTTGGGGACAGAGCTGCCACCCAAGATCTACTCAGTGCTCTGGCCCAGACCGGAAGGAACCAGTGTTTCAGGAGGGGAGTGACTTCCTGGGTCCTTGTGGGTCCCAGTTACTCCCTGTTTAGGGCGGGCCCTGCTGTCTGCTTACCTAAGATACTGCCTGAGTTAGAGATCCTGGGATCCCTGCTTTTTCTGGGTCCTTGGAGTTTGGGGGCAGAGCTGCCACCCAAGATCTGCCTATTTTGTTTCTTAATATCTAGTTTCTTGCGTTCTTTATATATTTTGAATACTATCCCTTTATCACAGTTAGAATTGAGAAAAAAATATTTTCCCATTCTCTAGGCTGCTACTTTGTTGGAATGATAGTGTCCTTTTGCAGTACAGAAGCTTCTCAGTTTCATGAGGTCCCATTTATTAATTGTTGATCTTAATGCCTGAAATATGAGTGTTCTGTTCAGAAAATCTTCTCTTATGCCAATGAGTTTAAGACTATTACCCACTTTTCTCTTTTGTCATGTTTAGTGTATCTGGTTTTATGTTGAGGTCTTTGATCCATTTGGAGTGGAGTTTTATGCAGTGTGAAAGTTATGGATCCATTTGCATTCTTCTACAAGAACCAATCCAGTTTGATGGGCACCATTTGTTGAAAATGTTGTATTTTTTCCTGTATTTGTGGCTCCTTAGTAAAAAAAAAAATCTAAAACATCAGATGACCCTTATCTGATTAAAAAATCAGATGGTTAATCTGAGTTTTTTTTTTTTACTTGATTTCAATGATCAACATGTGTGTTTTTATCCCAATACCATGTGGGTTTTAGATTATTTTATTTCTATAGCTTTGCAGCACATCTTTTAATGAGGGACTGTGAGATCTCCAGAAGTTCTATTATTATTCAGGATTGTTTTAGCTATCCTGTTTTTTGTTGGTTTGTTTGTTTGTCTTGTGTGTGTGTGTGTGTGTGTGTGTGTGTGTGTGTATCATATCTGTAGGTCACTTTTGGTAGGATGACCATTTTTTTTTACTATGTTAATCATAGCAATCCATTAGTATAGGAGATCTTTCCATATTCAGATATCTTCTTCAATTTCTTTCTTCAACGACTTGAAGTTTTTCTCAAGCAAATCTTTCACTTAGTTAAATACTTGCTTAGAGACACTTCAAGATATTTTGTATTATTTGAGGCAATTGTGAATTGTCTGACCCAAAATTAGAGTGAATTTTGTAATTACAAAGGACCTATGGAAAACCTATTAGTTAATATACTTATTTTAAAATAAAAATAAAAAAAAAAGAGTTTGAATGGGATTACCTTATATGTGTGTACAATGTTACTACCAGAAGTCATGGGTTATTAAATGAAAATTTCCATATAAGGAATGAGATATTTCCCATTGAGTTACTGGATAAAGAGGTCCCAGAGGTCTGCAAACAGCAAAAGCTATAATTATTGCCTTGTTTACCCATCACAACTACATGGTAAGACCCTATTTGTAATAGTGCCACACATTTTGGCTGTAGGACATTTTGTCTGTACTTTGATTCTCATAGTCTCCCAATATTATTTTGTGGGGTGAAAGTGTTCTTTGAGCTTTAGTCAGGTTTCTTTTATGAATGTGGGTGTACTTGCATTTGGAGCATAGATGTTCAGAATTGAGAGTTCATCTTGGTTTAGTTTTCCTTTGATGAATATGAAGTGTTCTTATTTTTTTTGATAGCTTTAAGTTTAAAGTTGATTTTTTTTTTCTATATTAGAATGGCTCCTCCAGCTTGTTTCTTGGGACCATTTGGGTTTGTTCGAAGAAGATTAATTTCTTGCTTTTTCTAAGGTATAATTTCTCTCCTTGTACTGGAGTCTCCCTTTGTGATTTCTTTATACTTTCTACTTCCATTTTTATGTACTGAATCATTTTGTTCAATTCCTTTACCTATCTGGTTTTGTTTTCTTGTAATTCTTTAAGGGATTATTTTTTGTGTGTGTTTCCTCTTTAAGGGCTTCTATCCGTTTACTTGTGTTCTCCTGTATTTGGGGGAATTATTTATGTCCTGCTTAAAGTCCTCTATCATCATGAGAAGTGATCTTAAATCTGAATCTTGCTTTTGCGGTGTGATGGGGTATTCAGGACTTGCTAGGTTGGGGAAACTAGATGATGCCAAATAACCTTGGTTGCTGTTGCTTATGTTCTTTTGCTTGCCTTTCACCATCTGGTTATCTTAAGTGCTAACTGCACTTGCTGTCTCTGACTGGAGCCTGTCTGTCCTGCTGCCTCAGTGATTTTGTGATCTGGAGATCCTGAGATCCTGGGTGTGAGAGCTCCTGGGAGTCAGGTTGCCTCTGGGATCCTGAAATCCTGGTGTGACCAATTGTTGGGAAAAAAAGGCTTGGGGATCCCAGGGTTCCTCCCGCCATGCTGTGGGTAGTTGGCTGGGAACGCTCTGGGTTCCTCCAGCTGGAAGTTGGGCCCAGCTGCTCATTTACTAAAGGCCTCCCCATGGTTCTTCATGGTTCCTCATGGTGGTGTGGCCCCAACACACGAGGAAGCCCTTGGGTTTCCAAAACTGGTTTATTCACATAGCGGATGGTGGATGGATCTGGATGCATACCCCCCTAAACCCAGGATCGACCTGAGCTAAAAGGGGGAGGGGAGAAGGGGAAGGGGCTGGGGAGGAATGTTTAATGGCTCCACCTCTGGCCTTCAAGTACCTCATTAGTATGTAAATCTCTCTAGGGCCTGTTCGCGCCCTCCACCTGTGTATGTGACTGAAGGGTGAAGGTGGAATGGAGATTAGACCTCGTGTTAGGCCCAACAACCAATCTCCTGAGATTGTGTTGAAGAGCTCCAAACTCTAGAGACCCTTCCTCAAGCCTCAGGACACTGAGGCCACCCAAAGATCACAAGAAACCATACCTGGATGCAATCAGCAGAGGTTTATTAGGGAAAGAGCTGGCAGCCAGCGGTTTGACCAGGTACTCGTGCTGGAGTCAAGGTCCGACCCCCTCGGCCAGTCCTTGGAGGGTTTTAAAGGGAAAAACCACAAACCAGGGGAGTGGGAAGGGGGTGAGGGGTTGTTAAAGATACAAAACATGAAAACAGTGGAACAATTCAGAGGTATTCACTCTAAATGATTAGTGTCATGTGGAAATCGCCCTGCATTCTTCTCAAAAATGTGGTTTTTACCATGCCATTGTGCCCTATCCTGCCATTTCAGATTACTATCTTTACTTTTTCCGGCTATAGGGCTATGGCCCCACCTAGGTGGTAGCATCTTTATCTGTAATCAGGAATGTCTTCCTGCCTTGGGCGAGGCTTGAGGAATGTAATCCAGCAAGTGTCCTTCACCTGGAAAGTGAAGGCCTGAAATCTTATTTTCAGTTCCGAGTTCTGTAAGGCGAAAAATTTACACATATTTCATAAAATGGCCTTTATAATTTTTCACTCTACAGTGTGATCCTATGATCCTGTGTTCCTGAGGGTGTTAGGGCTCCTGGGAGTCCAGCCTCCTCTGGGTTTTGTGGGATTGTGTGCAGAGCTGATGCTTGAGGTCCGCTCAGTGCTCTGGTGCAGACCAGAAGGCATTACCAGACATGTAGCATGTAAGAGTTGAGTACAAGGTATGTCCAAATATGCCTTTCTAACATTGATTTTTTTTCCAGCTGAAGGTACTTGGAAAGTTACAGATGCTGAACGGGTAGTTTGAACTAATGCCTTCCCCATACCCCCAATTTTTACCCGTAGAAACCATAAAAATTTCTGTGAAAAAGAAGCCTTTTTTGTATTAGGTTAAATAGCTCTTTATCTATTATGAATAATTGCTGCTCTAATGAGTTTTTGTAAATCAAATCTTAACATCAAATAGTTTTATATGCCTCTAGATTTGCGTCTCCAAATCAGAACTATCCTCTTAACAAATTCATTGTTCTTTGGGTAAAAGCTAGAAGAACTTTTTGCCTTGACCATTTATTTGAGTCTTAAATGTCTTGTGGGCATCACTATGTTCATGTAAAATAAAACTTATATTTTTCTTCTCATGATCTGTTTTGTGTCAATTTTATTTTTAGACTTATCTGAATAAACTAATGAGGGAGAGAGAGAGAGAGAGAGAGAGAGAGAGAGAGAGAGAGAGAGAGATCTTCAGCCACCCCTGTTACTAGAATTTTGGGGGATCCATTTGAAGTCACTAGATGATACCAGGAAAATTGAGTTTACCCCCCTTGGAGTTCCTAGTCTCATTAGTAAAGTAATTAAAAAGTAATTTAAGAATGGACTAAAATATAAGCTTGATTATAACTTCTGTTTACTACATAACCCTGGATGGCTTGGATTTTTTATGTGACTTCAGCCTCATAGAGCTCCATATGCTGCTGACTGTCCAGTACTTAGTTTAAAAGCATGTGCCACCATGCCAGCCTAATGACAATTCTATTGGAGCTCAAAGGAAAAATGGTCATGGCACAAGCTGTAAATCTCAGCAGGTTTCTGGAAGAGGAGGATGGAGGAAAGAAGAAAAAACCATTTTGGTTGAATTACAGGCATGTAGGTCCACCACACAGCAGCAGGCAGCCACATAGTAAGGAGGGTGGTTTTAGACAGAGAGCAAGAAAGCACAAAGTATCAGAAAAAAAACATACTTAGGTCTTGCTCAGTATCTGAAAGAGAAAAAAGAAAGAAAGAAAGAAAGAAAGAAAGAAAGAAAGAAAGAAAAAGGAAAAGAAAAGAAAAGAAAAAGGAAATGTCTTACCTTTCTGGACTCAAAGCTGCGCAGACCCAGCTAAACTTCATTGCTGCTAAGCTTGCAGGGACTCTTCTGGGCACAGAAATTTGAGGAAGGAAAATTACAGTATCTTATGAAAAGAATAATTATTCTGACTATCTCTATAGCTTGGCTTAAGATAAACCTAACCTTGTCAGCAGGTAAGACGATGCAGAGATTCTTCCATCTTGTATTATTGATGAAGTCTCCAGGTTAAACTAGAATCCGATCTCTTTGGTGGAGAATCCCATGGAAAACTACCCAACTCTATTCTAGGAACCACCTCCAATTAACCACTTATTTTAACTTCTATTAAAACTGCTTACTTAAGACTGCTTATTTTTGTGAGAGTCCCCTGCAGCTGCCAGACAAGATGCCAGGATATGGCTCTTGCTTTTAAAAATCTTATGTTCCGGACACTCAAGGCTACACCCAGGTCTCTGAACATGTGGGTGTAGTTGCAGTCAGCTGGAATAAAGACTTTCAATTGGCTGTAGAAGGTGTGAGTGATCATCTCTGCCAGGTTATTGGCTTGGTCCAACTGTAATGTTAGGTGTCCATGCAGCGCACAGATTCCATTCTCTTGGGCAGAAAGCATTTTCCCTTAATAGTTCTTTACTGCTACTCTAATAGTACATTATGTGCTCAAAAATTGTATGTTGAATACTGAAATTCCATGTAGGCAAGAAGGAGGTAAGGCTGACATTCCAGAAGTTAGTACCTCAAGGTTACTAAATTTGACATAATCTCAAAAGATTCTAGTTCACATTGATTCCCCAGAGTCATAGTCTTGGACCCTCTTGCCATGTGTTCTGTGTCAGACATTATTTCTCTGATTATAGTGGGGAAGGAGTTGAAGGTGATACTGAACTTGGACTAACAGTCTTTACCCCAGGAAGCCACATAAATGGAGGCTTTTCTAATGTGGCCATGACACAAATGAAATGAAGATATTCTAAAAAGCCACATGTCTCTCAATCAGACTATCAGACTATTAAAACAATAAAACCAAAAGAAATGGGAATTTCCCCAGAAATCTCAAGCGAGGAGAGGGCAAGGTCATGGTCTTAGTAGAAAGATATTTCTCACAGTTTTAACAACTTCTCAGAACATTTTATAGGATGAGACTAAAGCCCAGATAATGATAGGTCAATGGTGGGTGGAAAACATCTTGATGAGACTCTTTTAATGTGCCCATCCTTGGACCTCTATTTAAAGAGGATAGGTACAATCTGCCTGCTCTTATAAATATAATTTTATTAGGACATAGCCTTTCAAACTTATAATAAATTGTTCATTGCTGCTTTTCTGCTATAACAAGGATCGAATGGTTGTAATGGAGACCATGTGGCCTATAAAAACTTAAGTTATTTACTGTCTGGCCCTTTACATAGAAAAGTTTGCCCATGCATGATTTTCAGAAGAAAACATCTTAGGTTATGAGGTACAGGTCAGTTGTTGATGCCTGATTTGGATTTCTTTCACTTGTCTTTGCATAGTCCAGCTGCTAGAATGGCTGAAAAATAACAAGCTTCGTTTTCTATAGCTTCCCAGTTCTGCAATCTTTATGACCCACCATCCCTACTATAGACCTTGAACAATCACTGATCGGTCTGTGCTTCACAGCTTTTGCATAGGATCAGGCTGAATCTGATCCCCTGCTTGGATTACAGATCATACACTCCAGCTAGCATCTATCTACTCCTCCACCTTGTCTTCCTCGAATAAGTCACTTCAATAGGAAGTGCTCTGCCAAAACTTATTTTTACAAACACCATTCCTGGCAGAAGACAAGGTTCTTGTCAGATGTGGCCTAGTCTTTGAGGTACACCTCATGGAAGATGATCACGATAGCTTTAAAATCTGGCTGGGTGAGCTGGACCAGTGAAGTCACCCCATACAACTGTTCTAATGAATTTTCTTTTGCTCTTTCATTTCTCTGTGCTCTGTTTGACCTGATATATTTCAAAATTAAATATGAAAACAGATTGTTTTTCTAGCATTGGGATCAGAACAAGAATAAAGAGAACAGGTTATGTGGGTAGAGATACATCAGTGCTTCCTATAAGAAGACATGGAATTTTGACTGAGTCAGGATGTTTTTGTTAGGCCTTCAGGACCTATCTTTCCCACTGACCTTTGACCTCTTGCATCCATACTTAGAACATCAAGTCTCTGAAGTTAATCACCAGATATTCAGGTAGTAAAAATGTTTGATTTAGCTATTTCTGAAAGAACACATTGCTGACTAAATAAATGCAGAAGTAAAACTTGTTGCAAACCCCCCACGCTTGGGCACAAAACTGTTGCAGCCCGTACTGCCCGTTCCGGTCCGAGGGTCAGGGTCTAGCGAGAGAGAGAGTGGGGATAAAGGGGAAGAGACGCGAAGAATGGAGACAAGACAGAGATTCTGATCAAGTCTCGTTTATTGAAGGGAATTCTGAGCTATTTATAGGCTTTTGCCACGTGCCTTGTAGGCGCGTGGATACCACGTGCCTTGCAGGTGTTGATATGACGTAAGCCTTACAGGCGTCTATAGCGTGGACAGCACGTGCACCGCAATGCCTTGCAGGCGTGGATAGCACGTGTGCCTTACAGGCATGTATGGCGTAGATAGCACGTGGACAGCACGTGAACTGCAATACCTTGCAGGCGTGGCCACCACGTGCACCTTGCAGCTGGGGGCAGTAAACAGCAACACAAAATATGTGGGATATCAGAGTGTGCTTCAGCTGTTGTAGGCTATTGAAAACCAAATCTTTCGTCAGGGTATATGGTTCCAGATGGCTGCAAAGTTGATCTAGCCGCTTTCTGCTAAAGTCGGCTCCCAACAAAAACTAAGTTCATCAGCTCTTTAATCATTGCTTGGTGTAGTTCATGTTCCTATTCACTGAGGCAGGCCCAGGGCAGCTGCTTAACACTTGCAAGTAAGTGAGTGTTCCCACGCTGCTGATCAGGATATGAAAACCTGTGATTAGCTCATGTTTGAAGCCTCTGGAAGAGATCAAACCAGCTCCCTCAGGAATGCATTGTTCCAGAAAAATTGTCAAAATGATTTTTAGTTTCCCTTTCTCTGACTCAATTTCAACAATAGAAATCCTGCCCTTTGTATGTTTGTTTCATCTTACTACTTCAGTAGCCAGAGGACTTTTAGGGAGAAAGACCACAGCATTTTATTTTCTTGCTATATTTGGGGAGGCCATTGCCAGGGACCTACTATATATAAAACACTCTTTGATGTGCTGTTGGTCATTTCTTATTATAAAACGATAGAGGGGGTTGTGTTCAAGGCTTTCTTGCTTTGGCTTTGTTTTTTATTATATTTTAAAAAATGTATTCATTTATTTCATTTTATGAGTATATAGGTGTGCCTCAGTGTATATCTTTGCACCATATGAATTCAGATACATGGAAGCTAGAAGAGGTTATTGGATTCCCCTAGAACTGGAGTTACAGATGTTTGTGGGCCACTATGTTGGTTCTGGGAACTGAACTTGGGTCCTCTGGAAGAACATCCAGTGTTTTTAAACTCTGATCCATCTCTCTAACCCCACACAGACTTTTTCCTGCTTTTCTCTTCCTTGTACTTTTCTTCTCTCTCTCACTCTTCTATTTCCTAGGAGCTCCTTTGGTCCTTGACTGACATTAGACAACTAAAAGACAACTTATCAAGGCTTATTAAGATAGCTATTCTATGAGCTTCTAAAATAAAGTTGTACACAAATGATCACAAAAAAGAAGCATGGAAGGTTTCCTAGTTTGGGTTACTACTGCTATCATGGAACACTCTGAACAAAAGCAAGGTGGGAAGGAAAGGGTTTATTTGACTTATACTTTCTTATCACTGTTCATAACCATAGGAAATCAGGACAGGAACTAAACAGGGCAGGAACCTGGAGGCAGGAGCTGACTCAGAGGCCATGGAGGGATGCTGTTCCCTGGCTTGCTCATCATGGCTTGTTCAGCCTCCCTTCTTATAGAACCCAGGACCACCAGCCTAGGGAGGTTACCACCCACAATGGCTTGGCCCTTTCCCATTGATCATTAATTGAGAAAATGGTCTACATCTGGATTTTTATGGAGGAATTTTTTCAATTGTGGTTCTCTCCTTTTAGATGATTCTAGCTTGTGTCAAGTTGACATAAACCTAGCCGGAGCCACTTCAATTCTGGACCTTCAACTGCTACTGAGGCTGCATCTTTAGCAATGGCCTCTCCTGGCCTCTCACAATGCCCAGCCTCAGCTGTTCTCCATGAGCCATCCATGTATTCAAAACCAGTACCAGCTGGGTGACTCTTTATACTACCAACTTCACCTGCTAGATTGAGGTACGACAATCTTGGGTGCCTCTGGAACACAACTTCTGTGTACTGATCCAGAAGACTTCACCTCAATGCTGCGGGTCTCTTAATCTTAGCTAATTTCTCATCCCCAGCTGAGCACCATCCAGTGTCCCAGCAAAGCAGAGGTTTTACTTTAGTGCTTCTGGTCTCTTATTAACCACAGCCAATTCTTCAGCTCCAGCTGACCAGACACTGCAGATTTTTCACACAAATGCCTCAGTATAGTCCTCTATATTAGCTTTCCTCTGAAACTTCCCAAGTCAGGACTACATGTCTGAGCTGCTCTCCACATTCTCATCTTCAAGGCTCTGACAGAATAGCCCACTGAGCTCTCAAGCCTCTTCTAGCCCAAAGTTCCAAAATCCTTCCATAGCCCTCCTCACAAAATAGTCAGGTCTGTCACAGCAATAACGTATTATCCTTGTACCAGCAGGAATGGGTTTAATTTCCCCTGTGGTAGCAGGGGCCAGGCAACAGCACCGAATTGCCAAAAGCAAGATGATCATAGCTATCGTAATGGGAAGCACAGACAAAACAATGTTCATAATGGCCTAACCCATAATGGTCAGCACAGGCAACATGAATTTTATAGTGGCATGACTCATATGGACCTTTGGTGTTTCCAGTCATGAAACTGATAAAAAGGCTACTGAAATTTGTTTGATCTGTATAAGTGAGAAAGCTTTTCAAACAAATGAAAGAAAGGCAATCTTGGCCCATGAATCAATTTTCAGACATCAGCCAGTTTGCAGAACTACAAACCCTTGAACAAAGGGAAGGCCAGCTTCCCTTAAGAAAGGAGCTTTGATAAAAGAAGGATCAAATATGTAAAAGTTTTACTGTTATCCTTTCTCCAGGCCTTCCCTAGGGGAACCTGTGACCTTTTACAAGGGTAACTATATACTGGGAGAAAGTCAGCAATCAGACTTCCCATGATCCATTGGATGCTGGTTCTAAGTTAATGCTGATTCTGGGAGATTCTAAGAAACATTGTGGCCCTGGATTTAAAGTAGAGGCTTATAAAGGTCAGGTATTTAATAAAGTCTTGGTTGAATTCTGACTCACAGTAGGTTCAGTGTGTTCCAAAACACATCCTGTGATTATTTTCCTAGTCCTAGAATGTATAAGTGGGATATATAAATGGCTATCATATTTAAGTTTGAGATACTAAAACAATATTTCTCAAGTGATACTGTCATCTATTCTAAATTTATAATGTCTTTGGGGTTGTATGATGGATAGTTATATCTTTTAAGGCATGATTATGGCCTGGTTAAATATATAATGCATTTGCAATTGTATGTGTGATAGTTATATCATGTTTAGTCATTATTATGACCTGGTTATTATTTTCATTTGGAAATTAATCATGACATAAAGAGATAGAATTTTCTGTCAAGTTGACAAAGTGAGGACTTGTGATGGCTATAATTGGCTGTCAACGTGACTATATCTGGAATTAACTAAAACCCTAAAATAAAGAGCAGAGCTATGAGGAATTTTTGCTTATCATGAAGTGGAAAGATCTGATTCTAATTTTGATCTTTGAGGCAGAGAGATACATCTTTAAGTCAGATCTTGAAGTTGGAAGACACATCTTCTTTAATCCAGATATTTGAGGTAAAAAAAAAAAAAAAAAAAAAAACCCACCTTTAATCTGGGTCATGCCTTCTACTGGAAGCCTATATAAGGACATCGAAGAAGGAAGCTTTTGCTTTCTTCCTGCTTGTTCTTGCCTTGCTGGCAAGTCTATTTCTTCAATGGCATCAGAGCATAATTCTTTGGGATTCCAGTGCATACTGAAGACCCTCTGAGACATCCAGCTTGGTGGACTAAACAACTACTGGATTCCTGAACCTGCTGCTCATAGGCAGCCATTGTTGGAGTATATGTACCATAGCTTGTGAATCATTCTAATAAATCCTGTACACACACACACGTTACGTAGTGTATATATGATATTCATACAGACATGTACACACATATAAAGAGATTCATTATACATAAGGTATCTTTTCTTCTTTTATGGTTTCTTCTCTTGTCTCAGAAAAAAATATCGACCAACTCTGTTAGGAAATAAAACAAAATTACAAGATGTGTAAGATTCAAAATTTCAGTTGACAGGGGTCCCTCAGGAGATTGAAGTAACAATTTGTTGGTCTTTTGTTATTAATCACAACTTGGGTCATCTATAAAGACAGAACAATGATTCTAGTCCTGGTTAGACATGATAGAACCTATAGGATATTCCTATCAGAGGGAAAACAACTGACCTTTAGAACAGGACTGATCTATCAATATAACTATAACTGTATTAGGATATCTATGGAAAGTCATCCCAATCCCAACTACTCAGAAATGTCACTGTCTTAGTTAACGTTTGTTGTACTGCTGTGAAGAGACACCATAACCAAAGGCGGTTATTATAAGGACAGCATTTAATTGAGGCTGGTTTACAGGTTCAGAGTTTCAGTCCATTATCATCAAGGTGGGAACATGGCAGCATCCAGGAAGGCATAGTACAGGAGGAGTGGAGAGTTCTACATCTTCATCTGGAGGCTGCTAGCAGAATACTGCTTCCAGACAGCTAGGATAAGAGTCTTAAAGCCCATGCCTACAGTGACATACCTACTCCAACAAGACCACACCCACTCCAACAGGGGTATGCTTTCTATAGTGTTACTACCTGGGCTAAGCATATACAAACTATCACAGTCACATAATCCCAAAATTCATGGAAATATCATTCACTAAGCAAATTTATTACTTGCCTTCACAGCTATGTTGATTCAATAAAAATATATTCAACAGCTTTGAAGGGATGTACTCCATTAATGATCACAGATGAGTACAAGAGCACATCTTCTAAGTGGCTAGGATGGACAATTGGCTCTTGATTCCCAGAGTTTCTTACCAAAATGTTTGGGTATTTTTGGAGATGCTGAGGAAATCTGAGGCAGAGGGAAAATGGGAGTTAGAGACAGAAGAGTTCAGGATAATCAAGGGAAGCCTCACAAGATAGTCTACTGGATCATCACAGTCAAAAAGAACAAGAAAAACTGCTTCAGGTGAGCAAGTGACCTGTCACTGAGTCAAAGCTTCCATTGTAATAGGTTATGGAAAGAAAAGAAAGGTTGAGAAGAAAGGCATATTGGGACTAAGGGACCCATGGAACAGACATGAACCTGTGTGTCAAGGGAGGGTCCTCAATTATGCATATAGGTATGCTATGGGACACATGTGGAGGTCAGAGGACAACTTGTAAGAGTTGTCTCCTTCCATCACATGTGTTTCAGTGATGGATCATAGGTTGTCAGGTTTGGATCAGCATCTTTACCTACTGGGCCAGCTTTCTAGCACTCTTTTAAGTTCTTAATCAGCAATGCCATAAGTTTGTGGTGTGAAGTTTTCTTTTTGTGAATCATGTATCTCCTCAAACTACTGTGCTAAGTGATAAAGTAGATGCATTTGAGCTGACAACCTATCTTATGCTTCTGAATGGTGTGCAGAAGGTTGGGTACAGCTCATAGGCTGTTGGAGGTCTTAACCAGTTGCTAATGTTAGAGAGGAAGATTCTTTATTCCCTTATTAATGGACTAGATTGTTTGCAGGTCAATACAAGAGAGAAAAACTTCAGAAATGACTATTTCAAACTTCCTATTGTGGATCTGGAGAGATAATTTAATAGTTAAGACCACTTGTTCCTCCTGTAGAGGACCTGAGTTGAATTCCCAGCACTAACAGTCAATTCACCACCATGTGTAACTCTAGTACTGTGGCTTCCATCCATCTTTCTGGCCTTCATGAGTACCAGGCATGTATGTAGTATATATACATTTGTGCAGATAAAACACACATAAAATAAAAATAAATCACAGAGCTACCTCTCATTTCTGGGGCAATAGTACTATCTGAAATAAATAAATAAATAAATAAATATTGTTTCTATGGGGATTAGATAAACACTTATTATGTTGACTAGTTGCCCATTTCAAACCAAATCCAGTGATTCCATGACTTCACTTAAAAATGTGCTAAATAGTTTGAATCAAGAAATTCAAGAAACTAAGCCCATCTAAGTCATCTCCAGTAGTTCAATACATTTCTATCTTTTTCAGTAGTTGGGAAATCTTTGGCCATGGTGTGGACTTCAGCCTGACACAGGTTTGAGAGTAACTTGGGATTGAGACATTGAGTTTAGATTAAGGACTGCTTGGGGAGAGGAAAGAAGTTTGGGTTCTAAAGTTGAAGTGGAGCTGAGGACCAGGATGAAGACTGAAGAAGCAGAGGGGAAGATCAGGGAATCTGAGAGACTGAAAAGAACAGGGGCTGAAAAAGCCAGAAACAGAGTGAACAAAGTCTTTGTGGAGGGAGAAGGCTGAAGCTTAAGAGATTTGCATGGATTTAAATCTTTCTTTTTTCACTGACTTTTTTGTACTAACTAAAGCCATCCAACTTAGCTAGTTTATCTTCTTTTGTTTTAAGGCACAACACAAATGTTGAAGCTTTGACTAATTTGACCCAAAGTACCCCAACCCTAAACCATTGGAGTTCATTATTACTCTTCTTAAAGTTCCACTACAACAGTTAGAACCATGTGACACAGCCTGTGCCTAGCAGAAGAGTTTCATCTGCAAATGAAGCTGGGTAAATTGTGTTTCCTAGAGTCAAAGAGGCCGTAGATAAAAACATGGTGAAGCACTTTGTCTAATCTGTAGAGATAAGATTTCGCTGTGTTCTCATTTACATTGTATTATGCAGAACAGTGGTTTACAGGCTATACTTTGCACAAGTAACTCCCTTTTATACAACAGCATTTTGCTCTATATCTTATTTATACATATGAACAGCTACCATCTGTCCAACATAAACCATGAAGCATGAACTGATAACTAGCTTATTTATACAGATAAACATTACCACCTATCAGGAATACATGGCACATAGGAATATAAAAATGGTATCAAAGAAACCAAGCCTGGAAACTTAAAATATATTAAACCAATAAAGGATGCAATGTACCACCTGGATGGAGCACAATGGTATCCACTGACAATCAGGTCCTCAAACTTTCAGTTGCATGTATTATGGTATCGGCAAGCCATGATCTCTTAACTCTTTCTCCAGGACTTCAGCTCAGTGTGATTCCCTGGTTTGCTCCAACCTACTCAAATTGCTATTCATTTGATCCTTGTAAACCTGGGACCAAGTCCACATGTTAAATAAACTCTTACTCTTGAATAAGCTCTGCACCTTGACCAGTGACTGGGTGATCTCTGTGGCTTGTACATTAGATTAATAGCTAACTAAATACACGACTGTATGAAGCTCTATAAGTTCTGCTTCTTGCCTTCAACAAGGCCTCTGTGAACCTAACAGCTACTCTAACTCTTTTTAGCCATTCTGTGCTTATATTTTGTATGTAAAGGTTATACTACAATCTGATGTTAATATTGAAAATTAAGATTGTAATTAAAGGGCCTGTGATTATCAAAATCTGTAACAACTAATTAATGATAATTTTCAACTTAATGAGACCCAGAATCACCTAGGAGACAAACTTCCGAGCATATCTGTGAGAAAGTTCCTAAACTGGATTGATTGAGGTGGGAGGAAGACCTGTAGAGTGAAAAATTATAAAGGCTATTTTATGAAATATGTGTAGATTTCTTTGCCCTTAGACCTGGGCAGAAAAGTGCAGATTCCAGAATGAGGAACTGAAAATAAGATTTCAGGCCTTCACTTCCCCGGAGCACATTCCGGGTGGAGGACATTATTCCCTGAATCAAGCCTCAGGCAGTAAGCCCGCCTATGGGTGGAAGAGGCCCAAGGCAGGAAGACACATTCCTGACTACAGATAAAGATGCAAGCCACCTAAGTGGGGCTATAGCAGGAAGAGGTGAAGATAGTTAATCTGAAATAGTTGGTAAATGACAGGGTGAGACACAGTGACATGGCTATTAACCTTTCAGGGTGGGTTTCTTTGGAATGTTTCACTATTCTTATGTTATGTATCCTTGGCAACCCCTTGCCCCCTTCCCACTCCCCTGGTTTGTGGTTTTTCCCTTTAAAACCCTCCATGGACTAGATGTTGGGGTCGAACCCCACTCCTGCGCGAGTGCATGGTGAGACCGATGGCTGCCAGGTTTCTTCCCTAATAAACCTCTGCTGATTGCATCCAGGTATGGTTTCTTGTGATCTTTGGGTGGTCGTGATTTCCTGAGACTTGAGGAAGGGTCTCCCGAGTATGGGGCTCTTCAGACCTACCTTGAATATGGACCACACCATCCCATGAGACTTAGACTGAATAACAACGAGAAAGGGAGCTGAGTGCCAGCATCCATTTCTCTCTGCTTCCTGATTGTGGGTGAGATGAGACCAGTAGTCTCAAGTTCCTGGTTCTTAGCCTTTGCCACCATGATGGACTGTACCCTCAAACAACAAGTCAAAATAAGCCTTTGCTTTTGTTATGTATTTTGTTACAACAGCAAGAAAAATCACAATACAATAGCCAAGTAAAGTTAGTATTTCTTGTTGAATTAAATGAATTAAATTGATATTGTGAATATATTGTTAGTCAGTAAACCTTAACATTCTGAGAAGGCACTAACAGGTCTGCCATATTTCAGACCTAGTTTACTCACTCTACCTTAAGGCTACCAGTGGATTTTCAGTTTGCCCAAAGAATCTCAAATGGAAGTAAGAATTGAAATGCAGTGACCTATTAAACAACAGGCTTGTTAACACTTTTGAAGAATCAAAGCCTGAAATTTATGCCTCAAGGAAACACAGCAGAACAGATCAGGAGGAAGAATTACCTCTTGTCCAAAGCAGTCCCCATGGAAGGAGGAAGCAAGGGTTGTTCAGCATATTCTGTCCTCTGAAACTTCAAAAGCATCTGAGGCTTGTCTCGATCTCATTCAAATCAAATTGTTTAAAAATACTTAAAAGGACTAGGATGTCAAAGGCTTTATTCTATGGATAATGTTTGAGTTGGGGAGCATCTTAAAATTAGATAATTCCTTGAGCCAGAGTAGAGTTGGAGTTGGAATAGACTAAGAAGTAAAAGGGGTCATATGATTTGGGTTTTGTTGAATTCTTCAGCTTAGCTAGGAAAGTTGTAAATTAGATAGGTTGTCTTCTGTATTAGGGTTCTCAGGAGAAACAAAACTGATTGAATCTGTCTCTTAGTCTCATATATATGTGTATACATATATATGATATATATATATATATATATATATATATATATATATATATATATGATTGAAATAGTACAACAGCTCTCAAAAGCATGGGAAGCTGAGAAATTCATAGTTGCTCCATTATGAAGGCTGGTGCCACAGCAGTCCCTAAATGGTGCCAAAAACCTGGAGAGATCTTGGAAAATCCCTTAGTCAATGAAGGGGGCCTGAAAATGCTGGTTCGGATAGCGACCCAGAAAAAGAATCTTTTTCTATCCTAATTTCAGATGTCCAACATCCAGAACTGTGGAGAATATTGTTTCTAATCACTCACTTTATAGTAACTTACAGCAAATCAAAAGACTTAGATAGATATCAAAGTGTGTAAACAAGAAAGGGGTCAGACTGAGTTTCATAAGCCAGCTAAGATGAATTTGTGTATCTTAACTTATGGTAATGTGATTTGAGACACAATTAAAGTGCCCAGAACAATAGTGTCTCAGTTGAGGTTACAAATTTCATTCAGCTGGTGCAGATCACAGTGTACCTCAGCATAAGATAACTCCTCTTTGCTGAAGCAGGATAAATGAGTCAGGAATATATGACATTGGTCTTCTTCCAGGTTTTAACTTCCTTTGTCTTGAAATTCCCTGAAACTTGTACTGAGAAAGATTGGGATAATTTACATTTTAGGCTACTTTCTGGTGATTATTACTGAAATCTCATTTTGGCCTCAGAGAGAAGAGTACTTTCAGAAACTATCATTATAAGCCTTAGCAATTGTCTGTGAGCCATCTAATGTCAATTAAGGATCAGGGAATGGGAAACAGAATGGGGGCATCAATGAGAACTGAGAGCAGGAAAAGACTTATAGAAAAAAAAAAGATGTGATGGCTATTCTTGGTTTTCTACTTGACTATATCTGGAATTAACTAAAACCCCAAAACAGGCAGGGCACAGCTGTGAGAAATGTTTGCTTAATTTGAGGTGGGAAGATCATTTCTAAGCCAGACCTTTGGTATTGGAAGACACACCTTTAATCCAGATCTTTGAGGTGGGAAGGCCATCCTCTCTAACGTGGACCACACCTTCTGCTGCAAGCCTATATAAGACATGGAAGAAAGAAGCTTTCGCTCACTGCCTGCTTGTTTTCACCTTGCTAGCAAGTGTTATTTATGTCCTTCTTAAAGTCCTCTATCATCATCATTAGAAGTGATTTTAAATCTGAATCTTGCTTTCCTAGTAATACGGGAAATTCAGGACTTTCTTGTGTGGGAGAACTAGGTTCTAATGATGCCAGGTACCCTGGGTTGCTGATGCTTATGTTCTTGTGCTTTCATTTTGCCATCTGTATATCCTTAGTGCTATTATCTTGGTTGTATCAGAACTGTATGGGGTGGGTGTTACTACTGGGGTAACAGCTGGGGCCCAAAATCTGCTTAGTGCTCCAGGCCAGGAGTGACTTCCTGGGTCCTAGTGGGTTCTAGTTACTCCCTGTTTGTGGTGAGCATTGCTGTCTGCTTACCTTAGATACTGTCAGGGTTGGAGTGCCTTGGAGCCTAGCTTCCTCTGTGTTCTGTGAGATTGGGGGCAGAGCTGCTGCCAGGGTTCTGCTCAGTGCACAGGCCCAGATGGAAAGGAACCAGTGCTCTGGGCCAGGAGTGATATCCTGGGTCCTAGTGGGTCCCAGTTACTCCCTGTTTGGGACGGGCTTTGCAGTCTGCTTAGCTAAGATTCTGTCTGGGGAGCCCCGATTCCTCTGGGTTCTTTGATACTGGTGGCAGAGCTGCTGTCTGGGATCTGCTCAGTGCTCAGGCCCAGAATGGAAGGGCTGTCACAGTCTTTTTTTTTTTTTTTCATTTTTATTGGATATTTTATTTACACTTCAGATGCCAGCCCCTTTCCCCATCCCCCTCCTTAGAAAACCCCTATCCCATGCCCTCTTTTCCTTTTTGCACTTATACATTTTTTAAAAATGGCAATCAAAGGATTTGTAAGTTTGGTAATGCTCAATCAGAGGTGTAACCCACTACCCAACCTAGATGATATATCAACTATCGTTGACTGGTGGAAATACGTGAACATCTGCCTCCCTGTCTCCCCCCTCTTTCTCTCTCTCATCATCTAGCTTCTCCTCTTCTTCTTCTCCTCCTCTTTTTACTCCTTCTCTTCCTCTCAGTACTCCTCCCACCTTAGCTCCTCCTATATATCACCCTTCCTGTTAAAATGAAACTTTTCTTTCAAAATAAAATTAGAGCATAATTATGCCGATTTGTACCAGTGAGGTACAAGATAGTCCTAATACCCAGTCCATGATTTTGTTGACTAACCAGCACCTCTGTTGTCTATCCTAACTAAAACATTTAGTTCTGAACCTGGCTTTAGGATGAATGTCAGCTGAAAACCATCCACTCAAATCTTTTCTCTCAAGGTAAATAGCCAGGATTGGCTATGAGGCTATAAGTTTTCAACCCTGTCAGAAATCCAGAATGACTGAGTTAACTATAATTGTGGGAAGCACAAAGCATAGCTTCTAAAACTTAGCCAATTTATAGAGACCTCTGGACGCCTGGTCACTCCCTCTACTTCAAAACCTTGGAGCATCTGTTCTTCCACCTTCTAGCCCAGGATCATCTGACAGAACAGACCTTAGTGCTGCACATTTATTAAGGGGTGATTACTCTGTCTAGGCAGATATAATCAGTCAACTATTCTGCAAGTGTGTTCTTTTCTGGACAGTAATTTGTCTGTAGATGGGAAGAGGCAATTCTTGTCTAGTTGCTGTCTCACCACAACTGGAGTAACTCCAAAGATGCTCAATTTCTTCTTAGAATTCAATACAGGAAGCTGTCAGGAGCAGACAGGTCTCTAATCAAAATGAACATTAATACAGAAATTGACGTTTGTAATGTCAATTCTGTGGACTACTGATGTTTTGAAAACCAACTATCCATGTAAGGTAATCTGGATTGTTGTCTGTTAACTCCACTCAGCTATTTCTAAAGAAAATATAGAAAACGCCCTAACTATAAACTCCAAGCCATGAATTTGCTATAGTCCCTTAACTCACAGGCTAACCATCTCAAATCAGTTAAAAAAGTTAAAGAAGGACTGGGTCTAAGCCTTGTATTCCTAAATGTGTTATACTGGTACAATGCCTATGAGAGTAACAATATTCATCTCACTTTTATATCAATAAGAAGCTTGTACCAATGAAAACCTTAAAATTTGTAATGAAAGTAAATTGGTGCCATTTAAGAAATTTTAGACTGGTCCCTTCCGGTCTGGGCCAGAGCACTGAGCAGATCTTGGGTGGCAGCTCTGCCCCCAACCTCCAAGAACCCAGAAGAAGCAGAGATCCCAGGCGCTCTAACTCAGGCAGTATCTTAGGTAAGCAGACAGCAGGGCTTGCCCTAAACAGAGAATAACTGGGACCCACAAGGACACAGGAAGTCACTCCACTCCTGAAACACTGGTTCCTTCCGGTCTGGGCCAGAGCACTGAGCAGATCTTGGGTGGCAGCTCTGTCCCCAACCTCCAAGAACTCAGAGGAAGCAGGGATCCCAGGCGCTCTAACTTGGACAGTGTCTTAGAAACTAGTTCTCAGATCTGAGGCCTGGATCAGACCTCTGCCAGGTCTGCTGTTGTGTGGACCCCGGATTCCACCTGAGACATACTGGAAGGTCCACCCAACCAAGAGCCACAGAGGAACAACTGAACTCAGAGAGTTGGACAACATATCCTGAGATATTCTAGAGGAGACACTGCACCCAGAACAGCAGACACCTAGCTGGACTACTACCTTGGAGGCATCATATCCTGAGGCATCCTAGAGGTACCACTGTAATCAGTGCAGCTGGAAAAGATCACAGAGACATCTGGACCCCTAGGAGATCAGACACAAGCTAGATAACTGGAAAGGCAGGCTTCAGTCAGAGACAGCAAGTACAGGCAGCACTAGAGTTAACCACATGGCAAAAGGCAAGAGCAAGAATGTAAGCAACAGAAACCAAAGTTACATGGCATCATCAGAACCCAGCTCCCCCATCAGAGCAAGCCCTCAACACCCCATCACACCAGAAAAGCAGGATTCAGAATTAAAATCACTTCTCATGATGATGATAGAGGGCTTTAAGAAAGACATAAATAACACTCTCAAAGAACTTAAGGAGAGCACTGGTAGACAGATAGAAACCCTTAAAGAGGAAACACAAAAATCCCTTAAGGAATTGCAAGAAAATTCAACCAAACGGTAAAAGGAATTAAACAGAACCATGCAGGATCTAAAAATGGAAGTAGAAACAATAAAGAAATCACAAAGGGACAATACCTTGGAGATAGAAAACCTAAAAAAAAAGATCAGGAGTCATAGACACAAGTATCACCAACAGAATACAAGAGATGAAAGAGAGAATCTCATGTGCAGAAGATACCATGGAAAACATTGACACAACTGTCAAAGAAAATGCAAAATACAAAAAGCTACTAACCCAAAATATACAAGAAATCCAAGACACAATGAGAAGGCCAAACCTAAGGATAATAGGTATAGATGAGGGGGAAGACACCCAACTTAAAGGACCAGTAAATATCCTCAACAAAATTATAGAGGAAAACTTCCCTAACCTAAAGAAAGAGATGTCCATAAATACACAAGAAGCCTACAGAACTCCAAATAGTTTAGACCAGAAAAGAAATACGTCCTGCCATATAATAGTCAAAACATCAAATGTACAAAACAAAGAAAAAATACTAAAAGCAGTAAGGGAAAAAGGCAAAGTAACATATAAAGGCAGACCTATAAGAATTATACCAGACTTCTCACCAGAGACCATAAAAGCCAGAAGATCCTGGACCGATATCATACAGACCCTAAGAGAACACAAATGCCAGGCCAGACTACTATACCCAGCAAAACTGTCAATCATTATTGATGGAGAAACCAAAATATTCCATGACAAATCCAAATTTACACAGTATCTCAACACAAATCCAGCACTTCAAAGAATAATTGGTGGAAAACTCCAACACAAGGAGGGAAACTACAACCTAGAAAAAGCAAGAAAGTAATCTTCCAAAAACCCCAAAAGAAGATAGTTACACAAACATATCTCCACGGATGTTAGCCCAAAAGCTTGGATTAGCGAAGACTCAACCCACAGACCACATGAAGCTCATGAAGAAGGAAGACCAAGAGGGGATGCCTCAGTTCTACTTAGAACGAGAAACAAAAATACTCAAGGGAGCAAATAGGGAAACAAAACATGGAACAGAGATTGAAGGAGGAGCCATCAGGAGACCATTCCACCTGGGTATTCTCCCCATGTACAGCCACCAAGGCTAAACACTATTGTGGATGGCTGGAAGTACATAATGTGAGGAACATGATATAGCTGTCTCCTTAGAGGTCTGCCAAAGACTAACACACTCAGAGGACGATGCTCACAGTTAACCACTGATATGATCAGGGGTTTCCCAATGGAGACCTTAGTGAGAGGACTGAAGGAGCAGAAAGGGTTATTGACCCCAGGTGGAAAGCAACAATACCAAACAACCAGAGCCCCCCAGGGTCTAAACCACCAGCCTGGGAACACATAGGGAGGGACCCAAGACTCCAGAGGTATATGTAGAGGAGGATGGCCTTGTTGGACATAGGTGGGAGAGGAGTTTCTTGGTCCCATAAAAAAATGAACACACAGTGGGGGGGGATGTGAGGGCGGGGAGGGGATAGTGAGGGGGTAGATGCGGTCACTGCCTCATAGAAGCATGAGGAGGGGGATGGGATAGGAGGTTTCTGGGTGGTGGGAGGAAGTAGGGTAAGGGGATAAAATCTGAAATGTAAATACTACAACCAATTTTAACAATCGGGAAAAAAATGTTGTCAGAACCAACATCTTTAAAAAAAAAATGTCAGCCCCCTGGGGGTGGGAAATTTTTTTTTTCTTGATACTAAAACTTGTTCTGAGAATTGTATATTGCAGAATACATAGCCTTGGTGTATCTACTCATCAAGCATACTGAGCAGACCTGCCTAAACCTCCGATGTCCTGGAATTCCATCTGGATTCAGTGAAGACACAGCATCAGAGGCTTATCAACTTACTCTTCCCCCCAGCCCTCTTCTAAAATCTCAACGCCCTTAATCAGCTTGAAGAAGTTAAAGAAGAGTCAGCGCCCCTATTCCCTGAGCTTGGGGACTAATGTGGTTAATAATGGTCTGTCTTTCTAGGGAAAAGTAGTGGTCTTGTTGGAACGGGGGGATTAGCTAGGACTTATTGCATAGCCATAACCTATTTCTAGAAATCTGTATAATTATTATCAAGATGAAGTTATAATTTCTTAAATGGTACAAAATTTACTTTGATTTCAAATTTAAGGTTTTCATTGGTACAAGCCTCTTATTAATATAAAAATGAGATGAATATTGATACTCTCATGGGCATTGTGCCTGTATAACACATTTAGGAATACAAGGCCTAGACCTTTTTTTAACTTTTTTAACTGATTTGGGACGGTTAACCTATGAGTTAAGGGACTATAGCAAATTCATGGTTTTGAATTTATTGTTAGGGTGTTTTCCATATTTTATTTAGAAATAGCTGAGAGGAGTGAACAGACAACAGTCCAGGTTACCTTACATGGATAGTTGGTTTTCAAAACATCAGAAGTCCATAGAACTGACGTTACAAATATTTATATATTAATGTTCATTTTAATTAGAGACCTGTCTGCTCCTGACAGCTTCCTGTCGTGGATTCTAAGAAGAAATTGAGCATCCTTGGAGATACTCCAGTTGTGCGGTGACAGCCACTAGGCAAGAATTGCCTCTCTCCATCTACAGACAAATTACTGTCCAGAAAAGGACACACATGCAGAATAGTCGACTGATTATATCTGCCTAGACAGAGTAATCAGCCCTTAATAATCCTGCATCACTAAGGTCTGTCAGATGATTCTGGGCCAGAAGGCTGAAGATTTGATGCTCCAACGTTCGGTAGTATAGGGGCTTTTCAGGTGTTCAGCGGTCTCTATAAATTGGCTAAGTTTTAGAAGCTATGCTTAGTGCTTCCCATAACTTCAGTTAACTCAGTCATTCTGGATTTCTGATGGGGTTGAAGACCTATAGTCTCATAACCAATCCTGGCTATTTACTTTGAGAGAAAAGATCTGAGTAGATAGTTTTCAGCTGACATTCATTCTAAAGCCAAAAACCCAGGATCAAAAGTAAGTGTTTTAGTAGAAGAGATGACAGAGGTTCTGATTAGTCAACAGAATGATGGACTGGGTATTAGGACTATCTTGTACCTCACTGGTACAATTAGGAATAAGTATGCTCTAATTGTATTTTGAGAGAAAAGTTCTACTTTAACAGGAAGAGTGATATGTAGGAGGAGCTAAGTGGGAAGGAGTACTGAGAGGAAGAGATGGAACAAGGAGAGAAGATGAAGAAGAGGTGAAGCTAGGTGATGAGAGAGAAAGAGAGAGGGGGCATGGAGGCAGATGTTCACATGTCTCCATCAGTCAAAAATTTTTTATATCTAGGTTGGGTATTGGGTTACGCTTCTGATTGAGCATTACCAAACTTATAAATCCTTTGATTAACATTTTAAAAAAATCGTATAAAAGCAAAAAGGAAAGGGGGGGCATGGAACAGGGGTGTTCTAGGGAGGGGAAATGTGGAAAGGGGATGGCATCTTAAATGTAAATAAAATATAAAAAAAATAAAATATCCTCATAGAAGAAGGAGGAAAAGGGATAGGATAGGGGGTTCCTGGGTTGGGGGCAGGGCAGGGGATTAAATCTAAAATGTAAATAAAATATCCAATAAAAAAATTTAAAAAAAGAAACTATATCTTCATCTTGATAATAATTGTACAGATTTCTACTAATAGGTTATGGCTATGCAATAAATCCTAGCTAATCCTCTCTATTCCCACAAAACCACTACTTTTCCCTAGAAAGACAGCCCAACATTTACCACCTTAGTCCCCAAGCCCAGGGAATAGGGGCACAGACTCTTCATTAGCTTCTTCAAGCTGATTATGGGCGTTGAGGTGTTAGAAGAGGATTGGGGGGAAGAGTAAATTGATAAGCCTCTGACACCTGTGTCTTCACTGCATCCAGATGGAATTCCAGGACATCAGAGGTTCAAGCAGGTTTGCCAAGCTTGCTTGATGAGTAGATACACCAAGGCTGATCATTCTGCAATATACAATTCTCAAAACAAATTTTAGTATCAAGATAATTTTTTAAAGAGTGCTGACATTTTATTAAGGATGTTGGTTCTAACCATTTTTTCCCCCTCTTTTATTGGATATAATATTTACATTTTAAATTTTACCCCCTTACCACATTCACCCCACCACCCAGGAACCTCTTATCCCATCCCCCCTCCTCCTGCTTCTATGAGGGTGTGCACCCACCTACCACCCCACTCCCCCTCCCTACCCTCAGATTCCCCTCCCCCTTAGTGTTCAGCCTTCATGGGACTAAAGATCTCCTCTCCCACCTATGCCCAACAAGGCCATACTCCCCGACATATACAGCTGGAGTCATGTGCCCCTCCATATGTGCCTCTTGGCTGGTGGTTTAGACCCTGGGCAGCTTTGGCTGGTTTTTATTGTTGCTCTCCTCATGGGGCCACCAACCCTTTTGGCTCCTTCAGTTTACTCTCTAACTTCTCCATTGTGAACCTTTGATCAGATTAATGGTTAGCTGGGAGCATCTGTCTCTGGGTATGTCATACTTTGGGGGACCTCTGAGGAGACAGCCTTATCAGGCTGCTGTCAGCTTTCCCTTCCTGTCATCCATATCAAGGTCTATTTTTGGTGACTGCACATGGAATGAATACCCAGGTGGAATGGTCTCCATACAACCTCTGTTTCAGATTCTGTCCCACACTTTGTCTCCATATTTGCTCCCTTGGGTATTTAGTTACTCCTTCTAAGAAAGATCTAGGCATCCACACTTGTTCTTCCTTCTTCATGAGCTTCATGTCTTCTGGTAGTTGTTTCAAACTTTTGGGCTAATCTCTGCTAATCAGTGAGTAAATACCATGTGTGTTCTTTTGTGATTGGGTTACCTCACTCAGGATATTTTCTAGTTCCATCCATTTACCTAAGAATTTCTCGAATTCATTATTTTTAATAGCTGAGTAATATTCTATTGTGTAAATGTACCACCTTTTTTTGTATCCATTCCTCTGTTGAAGGGCATCTGGGTTTTTTCCAGCTTCTGGCTATTATAAATAAGGCTGCTATGAACATAGTGGAGCATATGTCTTTGTTGTATGTTGGGGCATTTTCTGGGTATATGTCCAGGAGTGGTATAGCTGGGTCCTCAGGTAGTGCTATGTCCAATTTTCTGAGGAACTGGGGCTGGCACAGTTCCTCAGAACTCACTGGCAAAATGTCCTTGTTGAATATCTCTAGTGTTTAGCTTAGTCTCCTACATGTAGCTCTTTTGCAGTAAATAGCCAACCCAAAAAGGACTGGTCAAAGAAAACAAGACTCAATAATTATGAATATAAGCTACATGCCTAGATTGGGCAGATTCACCACTACACTACTCTATTCCCCATCTATGAGATCCCTTATATCTTGTGGGTTTTCTAAATCACTTGCTTGTCCTTTCACCTCCTGTGCCTCTGTTGTGGTCCTTCTCTGTCATCATCCTCCTCTATTGTCTTTCTCCTCTGTTGTCCTCTCCTCTCTCTCTTCTCGCCAACCTTTATTTCTCCACCACCCCTCTTCTGCCCAATCACTGGCTCTAGCCTTTATTTTTACAAATTAAGGTGGGCAGAAGGTTCAATAGAAGTCACCTGTGTACTGATTCCCTCCTCCTCTGCAGCCCCTCCCAGGAAAGTGAAATTAACATCAAAATACAAGGCGGTGGGGGGTGGCTATTCACAACACAGCTCTGCTTTGAATTTATTCGTACTAAACTTCCCATGTGGTCAAAACCACTGTCCAAGTAATTTGACCTAACTTCATCCAAATTTGACCACTTCTGAAGACCTCTTTACCAAGCCCCCTTTGCCAAGGTATTTCTTCACTTTTCTTTATCTTTGACTGTTTTCTTTTTCTTCTTAGAGGTGGAGTTTTGGGGATTAGCTGTCATAAGCAGCTAACAAACAAAATAAAACAGAAACAAAAAGAACAACAAGAACATATGCAGAAATCACTGTGAGACAAGAAATGATGATATCCATCATTTCAGTGGTACTCAGTCCAGTTCTCCAGTTTGAGTTGTCGTGAATTACCTGATATAGGCATATAGCAATTAGACAGTAATTATGCATATCTAGGAATAAAATAAAATATTATTTTTACTTAATACATATTACTTCTTCAAATGACTACTTGTTTATAGGACATACACATTCATTAAGTTGCCTAGATTTAACTACTTAGCAAAGAGTAATTGTTAGATTTTTCTTTTGATATAGAGTTCTGTGGAAAATTCCTAAGACAGTGGCAATACAGCTAATGCCAGTGACCCAAAAATATGAACATATCAAAAAAGATATAGCACAGGTCAAAATTGGAACTATGAACTATGTAAAGTTAATTATGTGGTACTTGGGGTGTTAAACACCATCATAGCATCCTTTTATCCAGATAATAATATCCCAGAGTATCTCTGAAATCTTATTACATAGTCGCAGGATACTGATGGGTGGTTTAAAAGTGACAGACCCTAAGAAGTATATGTGTACAAAAGACAGAAAAGATCTAAGGACCTAGCATTACTATTTTAAAAACATATAGTATTTTTATTAATGCTTTGAAACTATCATTTGAGCTGTGTGTGGTGGTGCATGCCTTTAATCCCAGAACTCAGGTGTGAGGAGCCGCATTTGCCATTAAAAGATGGCGCAGGCTTCTGCTTCCTGGTTCTTCACGGAAGCTTTACTTGAGAATGCGCCTGCGCATGGCGCGAAAACCGAGTATGACAATTGGATGAAAGATTTGAGCCAATGAGGGATCTGCACGTCTCACAAAGCTCTATTTAAGCAGCTGGCTTTCTGAGCTCGGTGTCCTTCCCCTTTTCTCCATCTTGAGAGCTGTTCAATAAATGCTGTCAGAAGAATCCTGAGTGTGGCGTTCTCCTTATCAGCGAGGCTGTGCGCTACATTTGGTGCCGAAACCTGGGATGAAGCCGAACATCTCGGAGTTTTGACCAGTCACGAAGGACCCTGTTGGCTCGCAGAGGATTCAGAACTGGCAGCGCGGAGAGTCTAGACGCTTTTCTGCAAGGTATGGTGGATCTTGTTTGGCTTAACAACAAGATAGCCTATCAGAAAAGGGAGAGAGCTCTAATAAAATAGAAAAGAAAACTAGGATAGAGAAGAAAACTAAGAAGGAAAGGCTAATTTGGACAGAGTCTCAACGTTAGAGCTCCAGTAAGTGGGATACAGTGAAGGACACCACGGGAATTGGAAGCGGTCATCCTCACTCCTGCGCTGGAGAACTAGTCGACTGACAGAGCTGGCTGAATTTGGAAGTGAAACAAAGGTGATTGCATAGTAACAAAAACGGGGCAAGAAATAAGTAAATAGAAACAGATGAAAAAAGGTTTTAAAGATGCAAGGAGTAAATTGCAGGCTGCTCTGAGTCAAGAGAGCCAAACAGATAAATAAATGTTATAGTAACAAAAATGGGGCAAGAAATAAATGAATAAAAACAGATGAAAAAGGCTTTAAAGACGCGAGGAATAAATAGAAGGCTGCTCTAGACAGAGAGCTAAGCAGAATGATAATGTTAATAGATTTAACTTTCAAAATGGGTGTGATTCTGAGTTATATAATTATATTTTTCTGGATAAAAACTCAATGTAAAGGTTTTTTCTGGTTACTGGCTTAAGGAAAGGCTAATTTGGAAAAAAAGGTTTTTATGTGAGTTTTCTGATGAGGTCATTAAGGTAGTAGTTATGTCTTCCAGAATTATATGGATCAGACATGACAGAGGTAGGCCTCCAGAACACTAGATTTCAGAGAATCAAAATAATCTTGATACTAAACCTTGTTTTGAGATTTGTATATTGCAGAATACACAGCTTTGGAGAATGAATCTTATCACCTGCATGTTCACTGATGCCCAAGACTTCAGCTGGATGCAGTTAAGACAGACTTCAGATGCTTATCAATTTTCTCTTCCCCTCATTCCTCTTCTAAAAGTCAACGCCCATGTTCAGCTTGAAGAAGTTAATGAAGAGTCAGCGCCCCAATCCTGGACTTGGGGACTGAGGTGGTTAATATTAGGCTGTCTTTATCTGCATAATTGTTACTAAGCTGATGCAAAATTCAAGGATTTCATTGGTATAATTCTATTGAAAATTTGTGGGTACAAGGCTTAGACCTTTCACTTCTCCAACAGGGGAAGTTGTGTGTTGCCTTAAAGAGTGTTGCTTTTATATCAACAGTTTAGATATTAAGTCTTTTGTCTCTCAGGTTCATGCTGTTGAACAAACTGATGGCTTTGGTACGGCAACAGATAAAAGCGGCTAGATCAACTTTGCAGCCATCTGGAACCATATACCCTGATGAAAGACTTGGTTGTCAAAAGCCTATAACAGCTGAAGCACACTCTGATAAATATATTGTTTATCCCACATAGCTTGTTTTGCTGTTTAGTGACCTCAGCTGTATGGTGCACGTGGTAAAGTGTTTTCACCTGTGTTCTCCTGCTTGTGTATATAAATACCTCCATTCAATATGAAAATTTTACTCGGGCAGTAAGGAATGGGTGGGGGTAGGGTTATTTGGCTGCATGATCTTTGGGGGAGTGCTGCTTACTCTCTGGTTGCTCTGCAAATTCAAACAACAACATCAAAAGGATAAGGTGGTGATCATGCAAGCATTGCTTGCCGTGGAGCAGGGAACATCCCCTCAAGCCTGGTTGAATCTGCTTAAACAATGAGACACCATCACTTAATAGGATATCCTGAGGGCTCGTGTTCCCATTGCACCAGGTATCCTAGTGGTGGTCCTCCACACTTCCCAGGGCTCAGGTTCCCATTGCACGGGATAAAAGGTGTGGAGGGTCTCGTACTGTTTAACTGCCTTGAACGCCTATCGGTAGAACGGTGGGCTAGATGGGCAACCTAACAGTCCTCGATTGTTGTTGCAGTTTAATAAGGAAGGGGGAGATGTGAGGAGCCGCATTTGCCATTAAAAGATGGCGCAGGCTTCTGCTTCCTGGTTCTTCACGGAAGCTTTACTTGAGAATGCGCCTGCGCATGGTGCGAAAACCGAGTATGACAATTGGATGAAAGATTTGAGCCAATGAGGGATCTGCACGTCTCACAAAGCTCTATTTAAGCAGAGGGCTTTCTGAGCTCAGCGTCCTTCCCCTTTTCTCCATCTTGAGAGCTGTTCAATAAATGCTGTCAGAAGAATCCTGAGTGTGGCGTTCTCCTTATCGGCGAGGCTGTGCGCTACACTCAGGAGACAGAGGTCAGCCTGGTCTACTGAGTGAGTTCCAGGACAGGCAGGACACAGAGAAACCATGTTTCAAAAAGCCAAAAACAAAATTAAAACATAGCAGAGGTGATTTTGGAGAAAAAAATAAAGGCACTTGAAGTACCAGAAAAAGCATATTTAGATTCTGATAGTATCCAAAACAAAAGAAAAAGGGATAGTTACAACTTTTTGAGTAGGAAATGTGGACAGATCTAGCCTAATCACATAGCAGGACAACTGGTAGGGACTGTTCTAAGGGGTAGGCATTCTGGGAAGGAAAGAAACATTACCTCATTGAAGGACTATTTATTTTTGCTATCTTTTTAGAATAGCATCTGAGGATGGTCCCATACATAGTTCATTGACTCTGCACAACTGAAATGTTAGGTCTTCACCCATACTAGCAATTTCATTCTCTTCATTGGGCCTTACTGTGTTACTTTTCTATAGCATTTATAGGAGGCACAGTGATGAAAGCTATTGTTGTGGTCACTTTTACTGAGGAGACACAAATGGATGTCTAATCAACCTAGATGAGTACCTACAAGAGACCAAAGTATGATTTAACCCAAATCCAACTTAATGAGACAATCCAGTTTTTTTTTTTTAGGCTCACAAAGTACTGGTGAGGGATTATTTATAGAAACATGGTGACACCCAAACACTTGTATCACTACAAAGTTCCATTCTACCATGTATGATGACCCTGCATAGAAACTGCACCATGGACTTTTGCTATTAATCAACTTATTACTTCTATGTATACTCTAGTATTTCTCAAGATCACTTGCAGCCAGGGCAGGAAGTGATAGCTGAAATACCATGCAAAGATCTCCTGACTCTGTTTAAGGAGTGTCAACAGTTCCATTACTATTACCATTACCATAGAACTGGCTACCACTATATTTTTCTGCTGTGGTGGCCTTGGCTATGGGGCAACATTCAAGATGGCATCTTGTTACAACTAGAGGAAAAAGCACCATGCAACAGCCACTCAAGCATCACTTTTTACTCATTACTATTAGTTAAAAGTGGCTTTTATCCTTGCCCTGGAGTAAAATAAAAACACTGAGGATGCAACAGATTAAATGTACAAATACAGTGAATGTATAATTAAAATTAATTCTGAGTCACTATCGAGTTGTAACTCACAGAAGAGAACACAGTGAAGGGTCTACAGACTTAAAGAGTAGATGAGAAATGCCACAAAGCTTTTCCTGGTTTTGAGTTTTCAAAACTATATTCTTCTTTTCTATTGTTTTTATAGCAGGCTGATTTAAACAACCATTTGTATATCATTTGCACAGAGCAGCAACCCTATGTAACTTTTGCTAAAATACATCCTTTGTTATAAAGATTGTTAAAAATTGCTTTTGACCATCTTCATAAGGGGCTTGTAATTTCAGTACGGGAATGTAGAAAGATTTTAGAATGTCATTTTCAATGGAATTGTTATATACTTTCAGTGGGTATGAAAATTAGTGTAGCTAGAACCACATTTCTTTAAAATACTAAAAGTAGGACTATCATATAATCCAGCCATACCATTTCTGGTTACCTCCCCACAGATATATACTCAGAATGATCAAGGCCATTTTACTATAGAGATCCCTGTGCAATCATGTTTATCTCAGCACTAGTCACAATATCCAAGATACAGAATTAGCCCAGGTAGCCATCAGTAAAGGAACAGAAAAGAAACAGAAGAAGGACTGTTAGAGAAGTGGAAGGGGATGGAAGATTGGGAGACAGTTGACAACAAGAGAGTGGTGGTGGACATTATAAAAATAAAATAAAAAAAATTTGTGTATCAGATTGTCACAGCAAAACCCATTGCTCTGTAGAACTAATGGGCACTAATTTTAAAAAGAGCCATTACCAAACACACAACTGGAATAACAGAGAAAATATAGAAAATGGAGTGGGAAAATATGTGAAAAAATAGTGGCTTTTGGCTTCCAGGAGTTAGGGACACGCATAAAACCATAGCCAAGGATGTCAAGAACAATAAATATAAAAGTAAAAACCAAACACAGTAATGACAGCCTCCTTAAATGTCCACTTAAACATAAAATGTAAGCAAGATATTTTCAGCTATGCTGCATTTCTTGAGTTCTTATGTGGATTTTGGGTCAATTTGCTAATTTATGGAAAGAAGCCAGCTGGAGTTTGGGTGGAAAGTATGTTGAACTTTCTGTAAACAGAATACAAAGAGAAAATCCTGCAGTGTCCAAAGTTAAAAAGATACACTACAAACAAACAAAAGAGGCAAGAACTGCAGCATAATTCTTGTCAGAAGCCTTGCAAACCATGAGACAATGAGTGGCACTTTTAAAACACTGCAAGGCAAACAAACCTTTTAATCCAGTATTCCTAAAGCTAGGAATAATACCTTTCAAAAAATGAAGAGGAAATAACTGCCTTTTCAGGAAAAAAAAAACCCTGAGAGGTACTCGGTAAGAAAAGTTAATGGAGCTGCTTCAGGCAGCAAGCTAATGCCATACCAGATTAAGAAGAAAATTTGAATTGGCACAAAGAGACAAGAACACTTCAAATGAACTGAACTGAGACCTTTTTTTTTAAGTGAATGTAAGAATGTGTATTTGTTATTAGATAAATGATTTATTACATTTTCTCTAAATTAGTCATAATAGTGCTGGGGAGACAGCTCAGCAAGTAAGATCATTTGATATGCAAGTATGAGAACTAACCCAGAATGCACAGAGAAAGTGGGGTGGTGGTCATGGGTCTACGTCTGACTCAGTGCAGGTTCTAAGGGGACAGATAGGATCAACTTGGCTTATCGGTCACCAGCCTAGTTCCAAGTTCGGTGAGTTTTGGATTCAAATTTAAATCTTTGATCCATTTTAGGTAAACTGAATATATAGTATGATAGTGGCATAACGTATTTCTTTTCTTTTTCCCCTTTATTAGTTCTACTATTCTTATTGTTTATTCTTTCTTTTTTTTTCTATAATTCTTAGCATTGATGATGATGATGATGATGATGATGATGATTGGAGTCAAGGTTCTAATAGTAGAATCCAGTCCAGCTTTGAACTTTCAACTCTTTTTTTCTTATATAAATTAATTTATTTTACATTCAGGCTGCAGATTCCCATCCTTTCCTTTCCTCCTGGTCCCACCTATTCTACCCCCTTCCCTCCCTTCTCCCTACTCCATCACTTTTTCCTCTAAAAGGCATGGATATCAACATGCTTTTGCATATTAAATTGCACTAGAACTAAGCACATCTTCTATTATGGCTAGATTAAGGAGTCCAGCTAGGGAAAAGGGATTCAAAGGCAGGCAACAGAGTCAGAGGCAGCCCCTGGTCCTGCTGTTAGGGGTCCCACCTGAAGACCAAGCTGCACATCTATTACATATGTGTAGAGGACCTAGGTCAGGCCCATGTTATTCAGTCTCTATGAGCCTCTATGTTAGTCAAACATAGAGGCCCAGGTTAGTCAAAGCTGTAGGTTTTCTTGTGGCATCCTTTACCCTACTGGCTCCTTCAATCCTTCATCCCTCTTTTCTGGAGGATTTCCCAAGCTCTGTTTAAGGTTTGGCTGTGGGTCTATGCATCTGTTTCCTCCATTTGCTGGGTGAAGCTTCTCAAATGAGTTATGCTAGACTTCTGTCTGCAAGTATAGTAGAATATCATTAATAGTGCCAGGGATATGGTCTTTCTCATGGCATAAGTTGGGCCAGTCATTGGTTGGGCATAACCTCAATTTCATCTCCATTTTTATCCCTTGCATGTCTTGTAGCCAGGACAAATTGTGGGTATAAGGTTATAAAGCTTATGGTATTATGGCTGGGCTGGTATCTCCATCCCTCCATTGGAAGTCTTGGCTGGGTACAGGAGATGGCTGGTTTGGGCTCCACATCTCCCATTGTTGGACTCTTAGTCACCCTCATAGATTCCTGGATGTTTTCATTGTCCTAAGTATCTAGGTTCTCCCAGATATGCCCCACAATTCCAGTTGCCTTTCCCAGTACTATCTCTTTCTACCATCCCCAGACTTGATTCCTTCTGTCCCTCCTCTCCTACCACCTTGTTCATTTCCTCCATCCCCCCCTCTCAATGAGATTCCCCTTTGTTCCCCACTTGTTACTTAGCTTCTTTGGGTCTGTGGATTGTCGCATGGTTTTCTTGTACTTTATGGCTCATATCCACTTATAATTGAGTACATACCAAGTTTCTATTTCTGGGTCTGGGTTACATCACTGGTAATCTTTTCTGGTTCCATCTATTTGCTTGCAAATTTTCTATTTAATTGCAAATCTCATTGTCATTAATAGCTGAGTAGTATTCCAATATGTAAACATATCCTATTTTCTTCTTCTATTCTTTGTTTGGGGGGCATCAAGGCTGTTTCAGTTTTTCATTCATTTGTCTTTATTTGTTTGCTTATATTTTCCTATATTTCCTTATGAAATTCAGAGTTTATTCATTTATTCATGTCCTCTTTAAAGGTCCTATCATCTTCATAAGATTAGATTTAAAGCCATTTTCTTATGCTTCAGCTTTGTTTAGATGTCCAGGGCTTGCTGCAGTAGGATAGCTGGACTTTAGTGGTGCCATACATATTGCCTGGGGTATTTTTGTGTTTCTTTGCTGACTTCTGGCCATCTAGATTTTGTAGTTATGACAGGTGCTGATTTCTGTGTTTATTTGTTGAATGGGTGTTTTGAGATATTTTTTTCCCTCCTTGGTTTCTGTTTCCTCTCATTCTTCTGACATGAGTGGTTTGGGGTTCTAGTGACTAACGAGTCTTCAGGTCCAGAAGGGTTCTTCATGTGGTAGGGGTTGTGTGCTAAAGTTCCCTCTGGGATCTCCATCACCAGCAGGCAGTATTGAGGGACAAGAGATGAAACACAGAGTATGGGCTGCAGTTTATCACTGTTGGGTGTGTTTTTAGGGGAGCTGACAGATGAGGGCTTGCAGGTGAGGGCAATATGGAGTGGAAAATGGAGCTCGGGCTATGGGGTAAGGTTTATTAATGTTGAATGTGCTTTCATGGGACTTAAGGGGTAAGGGCTTGGGGTAGGGAGCCTGAACTGGTGTCCCTGGTGCTGGTAACTCTCTTGATCAGTTTCATTTTTAAAAATTTTCTCTAAGGAGACAGCTATATCAGGCTCTTGTCTACATACACTTCCTGCCATCCACATCAGTGTCTACCTTCGGTGACTGTGCCTGGGATGGAGACCCAGGTGGAATGGTCTCCAGGTGGCTCCTCCTTCAGTTTCTGTCCCACACTTTGTTTCCACATTGGCTCCCTTGAGTATTTTTGTTACTCCTTCTCAGTAGGACTGAGGCATCCACGCTTGGCAGAAGTTAGAGAGAAGACTGAAGGAGCAGAAAGGATTTGTGGCCCCATGAGGAGAGCAACAATACCAACTAACCAGAGCTCCCAGGGTCTAAACTACCAGCCTTGGAGCACATAGGGAGGGATCCATGACTCCATCTGTACATGAAGGGGAGGATAGCTTTGTCAGGCATAGGTGGGAGAGGAGATTCTTGTTCCCATGAAGGATGAATACCACGTGGGGGGGAATGTGAGGGTGGGGAGGTGGGAGTGGGGGAGTAGGTGGGGGCACATCCTCATAGAAGCATGAGGAGGGGGGATGGGATAAGGGGTTCCTGGGTGGTGGGGGGAAGGGGGTCGGAGATAAAATCTGAAATGTAAATATAATATCCAATAAAAAATGAACTGAAAAAATTTTCTCTGAAGTATATGGAAATATAATTGATTTTTATATAGATCTATCTTGAAAATTTATTGAACTTATAGGCTCTTACAGGTTTTCACTGTTTTTTTAAAAGATCTTTTAGTAGGTATACAAAATAGTGAGTATCTTTACAGCTCTTCATACAGATATAATTTATATATATGCACACTGGGATCTGCATATGAAAGAAAGTGGATTGTTTTGGGCTTTCTATTATTTTGATCATGGTATCCAAAAATTGACATAGTTTTATTTCTAGCTTTCTTATCAAGATGCCTTTTACTTTATTTGCATGCCCCCATTATAATGCTGACAAAAAAAATGTGAGAGTGGACATTGTTGTCTTGCTCCTGATCTTATTGGGAAAACATTCAGTCATTGACCATTACCTATGATGATGACTTTTTTTTTTCTTTTTGCATTTTCATGTATGTGTTCACCCATATATGGATGGCTTATATATATGGGTGCACACTTATTTGGTGAAACTCAAAAGTTGATGCCAGGAATAATCCTTGCTTTTTTACCACTTTATTCTTTGAGGCAGGGTCTCTCAGTTGAACCAAGATCTTGTCTTGCCAATGAGGCTAGTCTTGTTATCCAACTTGCTGTGGAGATCCCTTGTCTTTGTCTTCCAAGGATGGCATTATAGGAAGGTGCCATACCCATCAGGCATTTTCATGGGTTCTCGGAATCTGAACTTCAGTCCTCATGCTTACATGACAAGCACTCTATCCACTGAATGATCTTCCCAGCCTGAATTTTTTCTTACTTTATATTCTTTTTATCATCCTTTGTAGGTTTCCTTTTATTCTTAACTTAATTGGTTTGGTTTTATCACCAAAAATAATAAAAGGATTTTTTAAACTGTGTTTTCTACATCTAATGAAATGGCTATGTAGATCTTGCCTATTTTTCAGTTGATGTATTATATTAAATTAATTGATTTTCATGTGTTAAGCCAACTGAAGTTTTGCAATAAATTTAGTATGTGTGTGTCTAGGAAATGCTGATATGGGTTTTTCTTGTGGTATCTTTATCTAGTTTCACTATCAGGATATTATTGGCTTAATGGAATGAGTTGAGAAGTGTCCCTTCTTCTATTTCTTGAAAGATTTTTTTTTATCAAGAATTCATATGAACTGTTTACATTAAAGAACTTTCTCCTTTCTCTTGTGATTTATTTTTTATTCTATTGGTTATTTAGGAGTATATTTAATGTCTACATATTTAATTATTCTTCAAATTTCATTTTGCAACTGAATTCTAACTTCACTCTGCTGTGGTCAGAGAACATAATTTGCATGATGTAAATATTTTTACATTTATTGAGACTTTGTACAGTTTGTTTGTAAAGTCAGTCAATAATAAGATATCTATTACATTTATTTCCCCTCCCAAATATTGCCAATACCAAGAGCTAGTGAACTTTCAGAGTAATTGAAGTTTAATTGAGCGCAAGATAGGGCTATTATTTCAAAAAATGGTTTGGTAGTTGGTCTGTCATCGTATTGAACAATCAGTTGATACGTAGCAATCTTGGGCTTGTTTATTTGTCCTTATGAACTGAAAAGTTATATTTAGTACTGAAATTTATTCATGAATAACAGGTGTATTCCTAATATCTACAAGCTGTAAAACCTTTAAACATCCTTCCTCTAGCAGATGGATCAACAAGCCATTAATACAGTATATTCCTTACTAATAAAAAAGAATAAATCACTGTCTCATACACTGATGCAGTTGCAACTTAAATGTACTTTACTAAATGAAAGAAGGTATATTTACATTGCTTATATTTACATGACAATCTGGTCAAGGAAAGTAGTGGTTTTCAAGGTTTGATTGATAGGGGGCTATATATACACTAAAAAGTAGTGGTGAGAGGGAAATTTTGTTGTGAAATTATTCTGTGTTGAGTCATATCACTCAATACACTTTTTAAAACCCACAAACTTGAATCATAATCATAGTAAATTTTGTCACACACACACACACACCCCATATACACATACACATATACATTAAATCAATAAGGATATGGTGGGAACCTGAAATAGATTACAAATGAAAACATAGCTGGGATGAAAATGAATAGCATAATCATGCTGAAAAGCATAAGGAAGGAGAGAATTAACCAAAGGAAGTGTGGAAAACAGCATTTTGTCCACATGCTGTGAGGCCAGAATAAAATGAACTTTATGTAATACTGTTCTCTACACCTGATCTTAGCTAAGAGACAGAAAAGCAGTTCAATACTATAGTTAACAAACCTAATTTTTACATGAAATGAGTTGAAAATATTTAATATATTTAATATTAATATAATTTTAGGGTTAAATTAGGTAAATATACATTTCAGAGATAAGAAAATGCAGGTTTCACTGTTGAAGAAAAAGTTGATAAGCAACTTGAAGAAGCTAGAATGAACTCCATGGTGCTGAATTAGATCCATAGCTATCAATTTGAGCTTAAGGGTTTTAAATATCATTGGCCCACTGTTTCAGGATCCATGAATTCTGCATTTATGGACTAAGTCAATTGCAGAGTGAAAATATTTGAGAAAAAATATGTAGTATTATAACTATATAGTATTATAACTACACAGCATTTATGTTGTGTTATGTATTATGTCATCTAGAGATGATATTAAGCATGTGGGAAGATGTATGTAGTTTCTATACAAATGCTATGACATATTATAGAATTCATGTGAGCATCACCAAGTTTTGCTATCTGTGATGGTCCTGATAACAAATCCTCCATGGCTATTGTTGGGCTGGTGTGTGTGCATGCACTCATAGGAATGGCAGAGAAGTAGAATGTGTGTATATGTTGTGTAATGTTTAATACTCATCATCAATTTGAGACTAGTGAGAATTACCTAAGAAACACGAAGGAAGTCTGTAATGGCATTTCTAGAAAGGCTTAACTGAGGAGGGAAGTTCAAACTGAAGGAATCGTAGAACCATCCTATGAGTTGGGATCCTGGACTGAATTAAAACAAACAAACAAACAAACAAACAAACAAACAAACACAGTAAAAGCTCAGTTGAGTGTCAACTTTCTGACAGCTATACACACACCAATGATTTCTGTCACTCTGGGTTTTACCCTCTTAAGTTATTAGCCAAAAATAAATGTTTCTTTCTCTTAGTTGCTTTTCTTAGAAATTTTGTGACAGTAACAAAAAATAAGTCATACGCATGTGGGGGTGCATGCATACACACACACACACACACACACACACACACACACACACACACACACACACACACCGTTTAGCCCAGCAAGAGGACCTAGAAGTGGTTATGAATCTTAAAATTCAGATCTTGGTTTCCAAAACATCATTTTCCAATTAAAACTAACCAGAAATCTTTTTTAAAAAATGATAGATTTTATGGTTTGTAGCACAAGATCTGTTTGGGTATCATGTGTCACAACAAAATACAAATTATTTTTCAAGTGTAGGAATTTTGGAAACAGCATAGGAAACGACTTGAAAGGTCTCTCAATGACCATGGTGGGATCAATTTGAGCAATAAAATGAGCAACAGTAGTATTTGTTCAATCATTAGCTCCAGGATAAAGTATTTATGAGTCTAGACTGATATAAATAAATACAGTAAATAAATAAATAGGGGATGAAGAGAAAGCTCTTCTTTAGAGAAGAATTTCTAATTAATAAATAAATTAGTGAGGGTTTGAAAATCATCATCAGAAGAGTAATATTTAATGAAGAAAAGAAAAGACATCATTTTTTAAGGTTTATTTTATGTGAGTACACTGTAATCGTCTTCAGACACAGAAAAGAGCATCATATCCCATTACAGATGGTTGTGAGCCACCATGTGGTTGCTGGGAATTGAACTCAGGACCTCTGGAAGGGCAGTCAGTGCTCTTAACCTCTGAGCCATCTCTCCAGCCCCCAAGACACCAAGTTAATAGCCAAAATGAAATGTTTCTTTCTCTTAGTTGCTTTTCTTAGGAAATTTGTGACAGTAACAAAAAAAATAACACATATGAATACACATGTAGTTTATTAATCTGTGACAACTAGAGAAGAAGCAGGATATTTTTATAGCCTAGAAGTATTACTACCAAGTAATTTAACAACCACAAGAGAAAAACAGTAACTGAAGAGGGAGTAAATAAAGAGAAACCCAGTAGAAGCCACTGGAATCAAATGACCAAGGCTTACATTGTCAGTAGTAAAGCCAATCAATATCATGTGTCCCCTGCTGTGATGTACTGAGAAGGGCACAGCACCACTTCTGGAATATTCTTGCCAAAATGAATGTTTTTCAAAGTAGTCACAAGATATCCTCAGAGAAACTTCAGTTATCAGCCATTATTCAAAATACCAGTAGTTGTCAATTGTGAAGTTCACAAAAGACAGGGAAATGCTGTGGATTTGACACAGACTTTAGGAGGCTGAGGGCACAGAAGCAGTTCCAAGAAATTTAAACACCTTTTTGGAACATAAAACATATATTAGAGAAACTTGTGAAATGATGATAAAAGTATATTAAATTTATCATCATTGTGCCAACATCAAATTCTTTTTTTTAAATTAATTTTTATTGGATATTTTATTTACATTTCAGATGTTATCCCCTTTCCCCATTTTCCCCCACCCAAAACCCCCTATCCCATCCCCCTCCTCCTATTTCTATGAGGGTGTGCCCACTCCCACCTCTCCACCCTCGAATTCCCCCACACTGGAGCATCCAGCCTTTGTGTGACCAAGGACTTCCTCTCCCACCTATGCCTGACAAGGCCATCCTCCCCTACATATACAGCTTGTTCCACATTTATGTCAAATGGGAAGATGAGTAGAAGCTGGGTGAAGAACAAACAGATTTTTTCTATTATTTTTCCAATATTTAATAATATTTTATACATAAAATCTTTTCTTTATATAAAGAATTGGTGAAGGAAGCAAATGAAGATACAACTCAGAAAGATAAACAGAAACACAACTTTGGTCCTTTAGTTTGGGGAGGGGAAGAACACAGAATGCCAGAGAGTTAAGCTTCTGGAATTGCCAACAATAAATCAACATTGCACCATGTAAATGCTCTTGAACAGGCTGGTACAATTTAGGGCAGGTATATACATATTTTTATCCCACCCTGAGCCAAAACTGATTATCAAGTTATTGATAGAATGTATTTTACTAAATCATGCTAAGAAGATGGAAGTGAGAGCTAACTATTAATTAAATGAAAATTTAGTTTTGTTTCAAAGTAATATAGGAACCTGTGGAATTCTTATGTAAAAAGCAAGAGACAAAACCAAGCCCAACCACAAGCTATAGTTCAGCTACACAGGAAAGTGTGCCGTGAGTTTTGAACTTGATGTATGATGACAGAAAGGAAGCTGGAAGAAAGAGAAAGCAATTTGAATCCATATTGATGTCCAGAGACACTAATTACAAAGTGTGTTCTGTGTGAATGACATCAAAGAATTGACTTGCAAACAGTTTCTTAGCCACAGGGTTATGTAACACGAATCCCTTCATCTTTTTGTTGCTAAATCCAGGTGCAGTGCACAAAACATGGTTGGCTTTTAACAACTGAAAAACTTTCACAGTATTAGTTACATTTTTCAGTGCACCTTAATTGAGGAGGAAGGTTTATTTTGGCTTATGACTTGTTGGGATACAGTCTATGACATCAGGCCAGGCATGGTGGTGAGATCCTGAGGCATTTGTTCACATTGCATCTGCCTTAGGAAAGCAGAAAAAAAATGAATGCTGGCACTCAGCTTGCATTTCTGCTCCTCTTTTCCTTTTTCTTCAGTTTGAGCATCAGCTTATATTTAAAGTTGGTTCTTTCTTCCTCAATTAAACTTCTGGAAATGACTTCATAGACACAACAAAAAGTGGGTCTCTTAGATGATTTTGAATCAAGCCAAGCTAAAAATAAAGACCAACCAATACACAGGTGTTGATGGCTTTGCCAGAAAAGAAAGGGTCAGGTTAGATCTTGGATACCAGCCTTTCAACTTTTAGCTCCTTTTGAAAATTCAGTTTTTTAAAACAAAGATAACCTTCTGCCTGTATAGGAAGATCAAAGAGGCACACCAGAGGTCTGGATTCGTCTATATGATGAAATTTTGTTTTCAATGTTCTGAACAAGATCCAGAATACATTTCAAAAGGCACATTGTATTCTTTATTACTATTATTTTTAATTTATTTTTTATTGGATATTTTATTTACATTTCAGATGCAATCCACTTTTCCCATTTCCCCTCCCTAGAAAACCCCTATCCCATACCCACTTCTCCTTTTTGCTTTTATACAATTTATTTATTTATTTATTTTATATTTTATTTACATTTCAGATGCCATCCCCTTTCCCCATTTCCCCTCCCTAGAAAACCCCAATCCCATGCCCCCTTTTCCTTTTTGCTTTTGTACATTTTTAAAAATGTTAATAAAAGGCTTTATAAGTTTGGTAATGCTCAATCAGAAGTGTAACCCAATACCCAACCTAGATATATAAACTATCTTTGACTGGTGGAGACACGTGAGCATCTGCCTCCATGCCCCCCTCTCTTTCTCTCTCTTTCTCTCATCACCTAGCTTCATCCTTCCTGTTAAAATAACACTTTTCTCTCAAAATGCAATTAGAGCATAATTATTCCTAATTGTACCAGTGTGGTACAAGATAGTCCTAATACCCAGTCCATCATTTTATTGACTAACCAGAACCTCTGTCATCTCTCCTAACTAAAACATTTAATTCTGAACATGGCTTTTTTTTTCTTGGCTTTTGAATGAATGTCAGCTGAGAACCATCTTCTCAAACCTTTTCTCTCAGAGTAAATAGCAAGGATTGGCTATGAGACTATAAGTTTTCAACCCCGTCAGAAATACAGAATGACTGAGTTAACTGAAATTATGGGAAGCACTAAGCATAGCTTCTTAAAATTTAGCCAATTTATAGAGACCGCTGAGCACCTGGAAAGCCCCTATACTACAGAAATTTGGAGCATCCGATCTTCAGCCTTCTGGCCCAGGATCATCTGACCGACCTAGTGATGCAGAATTATTAAGGGCTGATTACTCTGTCTTGGCAGATATAATCAGTCGACTATTCTGCAAATGTGTCCCTTTCTGGACAGTGATTTGTCTGTAGATGGAAAGAGGCAATTCTTGCCTAGTGGATGTCTCACCACGATTGGAATAACTCCAAAGATGCTCAATTTCTTCTTAGAATCCAAGACAGACAGCTGTCAGGAACAGACAGGTCTCTAATCAAAATGAACATTAATACAGAAATGTTTGTAACGTAAATTCTGTGGATTTCTGATGTTTTGAAAACCAACTTTTCATGTAAGGTAATCTGGACTGTTGTCTGTTAACTCCTCTCAGCTATTTCTAAAGAAAATATAGAAAACACCCTAACAATAAACTCCAAGCCATGAATTTGATATAGTCCCTTAACTCACTGTCTAACTACCTCAAATAAGTTTAAAAAGTTAAAGAAGGACTGGGTCTAAGCCTTGTATTCCTAAATGTGTTATACAGGCACAATGCCTATGAGAGTAACAATATTCATCTCACTTTTATATCAATAAGAAGCTCATACCAATGAAAACCTTAAATTTGAAATCAAAGTAAATTTTGTAACATTTGAGAAATTATAACTTCATTTTAATAACAATTATACATATTTCTACCAGTAGGTTATGGCTGTGCAATAAATCCTAGCTAATCCTCCCTGTTCCAATAAAACCACTACTTTTCCCTAGAAAGACAGCCCAATATTAACCACCCCAGTCCCCAAGCCCAGGGAATAGGGGCGCTGATTCTTCATTAACTTCTTCAAGCTGGTTATGTGTGTTGAGATATTAGAAGAGGGGTTGGGGGAAGAGTAAATTGATAAGCCTCTGACACTGTGTCTTTACTGCATCCAGCTGGAATTCCAGGACATCAGAGGTTCCAGCAGGTCTACTCAGCTTGCCTAATAAGTACACCAAGGCTATGTATTCTGCAATATGCAATTCTCAAAACAAATTTTAGTATCACGATAATTGTTTGTTTGAATTCTGGAATCTAGTCTTCTCTCAGCCTGCTTCTGTCATGTCTAATCCATATAATTCTGGGAGTTTTTATGAGGGTGTGTTCCCACCATCCTCCCATTTTTGCCTTCCTGCTCTCAGATTTCCCAACATTAGGGAATCCAAACGTTCAGGCATCAAGGACCTCTACTTCCACTGATGCCTAATCCTTTACCCCATCCCCCCTCCTTCAATTACTATGAAGGTGTGCTCTCAACATCCTCTCATTCACACGTCCCTGCTCTTGCAATTCCACAACACTAGGGAATCCAAAGTTTCATGTACCAAGGCTGTCCACTTCCACTGATGCCTGGCAAGACCATCCTTAACTACCTATACAGGTGGAGCCATGAGTCCCTTCCTTTGTGTTCTCTGGCTGAAGATTTTAGAATGGCTACTCCAACTTGTTTCTTAGGACCATTTGCTTGAAAAATTGTTTTCCAGGCTTTCACTCTAAGGTAGAGTCTGTCTTTGCACTGAGGTGGGTTTCTTGTATGCCATAAAATGCTCTGTCCTATTTATGTACTCAGCCTGCTAGTCTATGACTTCTTATTGGGGAATTGAGTCCATTGATGTTAAGAGATATTAAGGAACAGTGATTGTTGCTTCCTGTCATTTTTGTTATTAGAGGCGAAGTTATCTTTGTGTGGCTATCTTCTTTTGGATTTGTTGGAAGAAGATTACTTTCTTGCTCTTTCTACGGTATAATTTCCCTCCTTGTTTGGAGCTTTCCTGCTATTATCCTTTGTAATGTTGGGTTTGTGGAAAGATATTGTGTAAATTTGGTTTTGTCATGGAATATCTTGGTTTCTCCATCTATAGTAATTGAGAGTTTTGCTGGGTATAGTAGCCTGGGCTGGCATTTGTGTTCTCTTAGGGTCTGTATGATATTTGTCAAGCATCTTCTAGCTTTTATAGTATTTGGTGGGAAGTCTGGTGTATTCCTGATAGGTCTGCCTTTATATGTTACTTGGCCTTTCTCCCTTACTGTATTTAATATTCTTTCTTTGTTTTGTGCACTTGGTGTTTTGATTATTATGTGATGGGAAGTATTTCTTTTCTGGTCTAGTCTATTTGGCGTTCTATAGGCTTCTTGTATGTTTATGAGCATCTCTTTCTTTAGATTACGGAAGTTTTCTTCTATAATTTTGTTGAAGATATTTATTGGCCCTTTAAGCTGGGAATCTTCACTCTCATCTATACCTATTGTCCTTAGGTTTGGTCTCCTCATTGTGTCCTGGATTTCCTGGATACTTTGTGTTAAGAACTTTTTGCATTTTGCGTTTTCTTTGACATTTGTGTCAATATTTTCTATGGTATCTTCTACATATTAGATTCTTTCTTCTATCTCTTGTATTCTGTTGGTGATGCTTGTGTCTATGACTCCTGATTTCTTTCCTAGGTTTTCTATCTCCAGGGTAGTCTCTCTTTGTGATTTCTTGATTGGTTCTACTCCCATTTTTATGTCCTGGATAACCGGTTTTGTTCAAACAGGTGAAGACCTGTTTGGTTGTGTTCTCTTGTAATTCTTTAAGGGATTTTTGTGTTTCCACTTTAAGGGCTTCTACCTGTTTACCTGTGTTCTCAAATTCTTTGAGAATGTTATTTATGTCCTTCTTAAAGTCCTCTATCATCATCACTAGAAGTGATTTTAAATCTGAATCTTACTTTCCTAGTAATATGGGAAGTTCAGGACTTTCTTGTGTGGGAGAACTAGGTTCTAATGATGCCAAATACCCTGGGTTGCTGATATTTGTGTTCTCGTGCTTGCCTTTTGCCATCTCTATCTCCTTAGTGCTATCTGCCCTGTCTCTGACTGGAGCCTGTCTTTTCTATTATCTTGGTTGTATCAGAACTGTGTGGGGTGGGTGTAACTATTAGGGTAAGATCTGGGGCCCAAAATCTGCTCAGTGCTCAGGTGCAGACAGGATACTGCCCAGGTTAGAGCTTTGGGAGCCCCGCTTCCTCTGGGTTCTTAGAGACTGGGGACAGATCTGCCGCCCAAGATCTGCTCATTGCCTTGGCCCAGACTGAAATGAACCAGTGCTCTGGGCTGGGAGTGACTTCCTGGGTCCTTGTGGGTCCCAGTTACTCCCTTGGCACATTTTATTCTTACTGTTTAAACACATGTCTGTGAGAATATATTAAATCCATATGTTCCTGATCAATTTGCATTTGCTATAATTCATTAAAATGTTGCTTTGGAAATTATTGAGCATTAAACACATTGTGAGTCTTATTCCAAGCACTGAAAAGCATCTCTACTGAAAGTCTAAAGATCAATGTGATACTCTACATAAGTGCAGGCTTCATCCATCCGTTTCAGGAGGGTTAAGTGTAGCACATTTGGACTTTGTTCTGCTTTTTCTTAGTCTTTAGGTACAGTGTTTTCTTTGGATCTGCTCAGGCAGGAAGTCAAGTGTTTATGAATAAGGTAAGGGTAGGCTTGAGAGTCAGTCTTGTTCTGGGCTCCAGTCCCACCTCCATCACTTAATAGTTGGTATCTGACAGAATCCCAGAAGGAAAAACAGATGGCACATTCCAATTACTATACTTCCAGGAAGAGTTTCTAAATGAATAATTTACAAATGTGTGGAGAGGGTATCAGGGAAGAAAATTAATGGTGTGGTTGTTGCCTGGAAGAATGAGAAAGAAGGGAATGGTTAAAATAACCCAGGGTATTCAAGCATCTAATTCCAACTCTTGGAAGGCTGAGACAGGAGAATGGTGAGTTCAAGGACAGCCTGAGCTACATAGTGAGACACCGTCTCATAAATTAATTAATTAACTAATAGAAAAATAAGCAATAGAGGTACGTGTGACAGATACCAGAATCATCTAATATGGAATGCATGCAGCCTGAAAGAATGCTGCAAGGAGGAAGACAAGGGATAAATATTCAACATCATTTTCTACCTACCTGTTCAGGATACTCTGAACCTAAATTTGCAAGGGGACCAATGATGTGGTTAAGTAAAACAGAAGAGAGGTGAAAGGGGATCTGTAGAGGCTAGTGGAAAGCATTTGATGTCACATACAACGCTGGGAAATCTGTAGAGCCATCTCCCTAGCTTCTTCTTCCACATGGACACAATGAAACATGTTGTGGATTGGAGAGAGTTAAATGGAGCCTACAGCCCTGAAACACAGCACCTGGTGCTAGAGCTCACTGAATTTGTGTATTTTCTGCGCTCTGGGGTCTAATTATGATGGTTCCAGGAGCTCTGCACAGATACATTATCAAACTGCCTGAAATCTGAATCAGGAGCATGGCTTTGATAAACCATTGGTTTTTTGTTTTATAATTAGTAAATTCAGAAACAGTATTGTCATTGTTTACAGGTTTAGAAGGTGGATCCTTATCATGTTCCATCTTCCCCACTCCCCTCAGTAGGATCTGGCTGTGTAGGATCTGGCTGTGTAGGATCTGGCTGTGTAGGATCTGGCTGGTTTTTAACTCACCATCACTATACTGCTTCAGTCTCCTGATCGTACAAGCATGTACTAACAAGCTTTGCCTGTGTTGTTTATAATGATCAATAAACTGGACTCAAGACATTTTCTTCTTGCCTTCATATCCTTCTCAAATAAAGAGAACTCTATAAATGTAAAATTTCTGAACATTACAATTTCTCCCAGCAAGAGACTTCAGTATTTTGGAAAAACATGTTTTGATCTTTCAGTCAAAGGAATGATAAGACACTTTTGTGATTTTCCTGTTCAGAGAATTTACATCTCTTCTTGTGAACAAAGATTAAGTAGAATCAAGATAATGGAATTCCTGCATTTAAATAAATTTTCCTTGTATAATATACTGTGAATACTAAGTGGGGGTAGCTATGTTCTGTAAAAAATATAGTTTTGTGGCAAAGAAACAAGAGGAAGAAATAAAGCATAGTCAACCACTGGCTGATTTCCATGAAGCTGGCCAGAAAAATACCACTATTCTCAAGAAATAGAGAAAAAATAACTACAGAACAGAACAGAACAGTAGAGTATGTCCTTCACAATCCCTTGCATGCCAGCACAGGTTTAAAAAACCCAATAACAACAACAGAGAGTAAATTTGGGGGTCTGGAATAGGAACAAGAGTTAACAACAACTAAGCATTTTGTGTGTGTGTGGGGGGGGTAAATTGTGTCAGGGATCCAGGAGGTAGGCTATGCTCTTTTACCATCTCTCTGCATCTCATCTCTTCTGCTTCTGAAATTCATGTCTGTCTGGGCTTGTTTATGGTGTTATCATCTTTGAAGTCTACCCCTAGCTCCTTAGTGACTCACTAGCAATGCTCAGTTTCTGCTTTGTGCTTCCAGTCCATAAGTTGGGTGTGATGAAATGCTCCTCTCAGTTTTTATGATGATTTGATACAATAACATAGGTAAAAGGGTACAACAGGGCAGAGACTCAATAATCATGTGTCCCTTTTCTGTTTGCATGGGTATCCTTCCCTTTGTAAACTAGCTGTATCTCTCAGAGCTTTAGTGAATGTGGGTGCCAGGAAAGTGGCTACTCCAGTGCCTCAATGGTAATGCCCACCGATGCGCAATGGTGTATAGGAAGACAGGATTTTCAGTCAGATATTTCTGCATTTACAGCCCAGGTCTGAAAACTATTCATTGAGAAATTTTAGGCACAAAACTTGAGAGTTTATTTCTTTATATATAAAATGAAATTATAATATATTACAAATAGGTTTTTACTAATTTATGAACTAAGGTATGCTAAATGTGTGCCACATAGTAAACTCTCATAACAGGCAACATTATTATTTCTTAAATAAATTCTATGGCCAATTTTCTCACTATAAAAAATCCTAAAGAGTTTAATAATATTAAAATGCCAGCTGCCAAAACAATACAATGCCATCTCAACCTTTAGATTGTCTCATTGAATCAAAAAATTTACATTTGGCAAGGTTTCTAGCAGGGCTAAGGAGCTTGCCAAATTCTCTTTCTCAATGGTAGTGACAAAACAGGACAAAGTCGTCAAATTATCAGTTAAAACCTCTGAAAATTGACTAATGGCATACAACAAATTCAAGTGTTTATTCATTGAAATTTAATGAGCATCAATAAAAAAAAAAGTCAGGCTTTCTGGCACTGTTCCAATCCCTTCACCTTAGCTTCATAATCCTCCTCTGGTGGGCTATGAGAAATATATGCTTGGAGCCCTGCTAGAAAGTAATGACTTTATATGGGGCAGAACTCAGAAAATTTCATGCCTGGATAATTATCAAAAATACTACCAGTTTCAGTGGCAAACAATCAAGAAAAAAATATTACAGTAAAGCCTGAGGTCCCAGTACTGGCTTGGAAAAGCAGCGGAATGACATGCATCCAGAAACATATGTAGAGCTACAGTAAAAATGGAATCAAATTGTAAAGCAATGAGAGAGAACAATTTGGGAAATCCATAATTATTCTAATATTCACACATACCTGTTCAGTCTGGTCAAGGAAGAAATCCATTCAGAGATGGTAAACTACTTTTCCAAAGAATAGAAATTTAACATGTATATGATATTGTACTGCCAAGAGAAGTACTTAAGGATGGAGGCCTATTCTTTAACAGAACAAAAACTGTGGATATATAAACTAGCCTCCACTTTACAGAAATAGACAAATAGGACTGGAGCTATATATAGTTCAGTGGTACTACTTTTGTCTAGCATGCATGAAGCTCTGACTTTCATTCTTACACACACACACACACACAAATATATATATATATATATATATATATATATATATATATATATATATATCACACAACAGATGGTAGGGTGAAGGAGAGCAATTAAACTAGAAAAGCAAAGTAGACGAAAATGAAACAGAAAAATAAAATTATAAATGATAGGGTAGAAATAAAATGAACATAAACCAGATAAAAATTGGAGAAAATCAATGGAACGAAAAGTTGATTCTTTGAAAACATCAAAAAAGTCAACATAGTACCAAACTCAAGAAGGAAAGAAGAGGCACCACTACCAAACTACAGAATTAAACGAATTATACACCAAATCCATGAGGAAACTCATGCCAAGAAATAGTTTCAATGAAATGAACACACTCCTAGAGGGACATAAATTTTCAAGTCACTGAAGAAGAGATATGAATTGTGTTAAGAACCGGAGCTAGACTCAGATTGGTAAATGAGAATCTTCCCACAAAACAAAGTCATGTCTGGATGACCTCACTAAGAAATTCTAATAAGTACTTAAAGAAGAAAGAATATTAGTTCTTCAAAGCTTTTCCATAAAACACAAGAACAAGAAACATTAAATCTTTTAATAGGATCAGTATTAGTCTATACAACAATTAAGAATTATCAATAGGGCCAGTATTGACCTCTATGATGGTTAAATACTGTCAGCTTGACTGGGTTAAGAAACACTCGCTGAGGAATCCCTGTGCATGAGGAATTTGTTCTCTGTGGTGGAGTTGAAACCCAGATCATAAAATGTGGGCCCTGGACTAAGCTCTTTGATAAACGAGGTATCAACAAGCCAAAACAGCTTATCTTTATCATTCCCCCTTTTACGTGCTATTTGCAAAGGCCTTGTACTGTTTGACAAAGAGCTGCTTCCCAGTATGAATAATCTCTCATGCTGGGTTCTTCTTGACTCTCAAAGACAAGAAGATTTTTACAGCACCACAGGAGCCAAATGCTCAAGAAATAGAGGGCATCTATGGTCTGAATGGTCAAACAGAGCACAAAATAGTTTTTCTGAGAGCTCATGTGCCAAAGGACGTGAAGCTTATATTCATTGGCCATTCTGTAGGCAGCTATATTGCTCTTCATGTGATGAATCGTTGCCTCCTAACTGCCCCTAATGCTGCCTACCTCAGGAGCCAAGAAATGATCTGTGTGGTGAAGACAGATGATGACATCATAAAGAAACAATTACCTAAGCTACGTTTTACTATGGCAAAACAGATGGCTGGTGTCTAGTAAAGTACTTTGAAGACATAAAGAAAGATTTTCCAGAAGGCAATATTTGCCTCTGTGAGAAAGGAATACCACATGTTTTTGTTGTCGGTTTTAACCAGAAGATGGCTATCATAGTTGCTGACTGGATAAAATAATAGACTGCCCAAAAAATAAGTAATGGCCCAGGGGTGGAGGAATCACCTATAGCCAATATATGGAAGCTGTAGATTTGCTCTGCTTATGGGTAAATATTTAATCTTAATGATTGAAAGAAAAATTGAGACTCTCTTGGTTTATAGATCACCGGCTCACAAACCCTATGTTAAGACTAAAGTGAACCCAGTGATGGCTCATTCCATAGGGGAGTAATGAGTAGAGGATGCTGGCAGTGCACTTTCCCAGTTCAGGGGAAAATCAATTCAGACTTCATACAGGTCCTGGCTGAGATCATCAGCGTGATCTTCATAATCCACCTGCAGTAAACCAAAAATCAAGTTTGCCTGACATTCATCAACTAACTAGAAGTTGTTGCCGAAGGATCCTGATTCTATCCTGCCACAGGATAGCCACCAGGCTTCTCCTAACCCCTGAAATATCAGGGCCCTGCAGATTCCTCTACAGCATGGGATTTTTTGTCCATGTGATTCCTCCAGTGATGCTCCATAGACAGGAAGCAGTGAGCTACCCATCCCATTCATGATGCCATTAGCTATGTTGTGACTCTTTTCTTCTGAGAATCTCCTAGAACATAATTTTTGGAAAGGTGTTTTAAATTGTTGAGTAAAACATAAGCATAAATTTATTTCTCATTTGCCTAAACTTTATTGATCGGAAAGAAATGATTTTGCGAATGAACAGAATTCTTCAAGCCATTAAATTTGTATTACTTTACTTCTGAAAGCATCAAAGTCTAGTAGAAAAGCGTATTCCTGGCTGAGATGTGGAGGAATCCTTCCTAACATATTGAACAGCTATGCTACCTTACCTTAATTGACTCAATCCTAAGATCTGAGAGGCCAAAACCCCAACTGCCTGTAGTGAAAGTTGAACAATTGGAAGCATTCCATTTCCTTGTAGAAAAAAAGCTCTCATTCCTCAAGGGCAGTGAGATGGTCCTTCCTCTCAAACACCTAAGGCACTGATGAAAGATTTAATTCTGGTGTGCTGCCAGCTCAGTGGTGAGAGAGGAATGACTTCTCATTGCTCGGCATGACTTCTGCAGAGGAGCTCAACTTCTCAGAGGGGAAAAGCCAAATTCCAGACATGGAGTGCTCTTAGTCCAGGAAGACACCATGAGGGTCCTTACTGCTATGTGCCCAAGGATGTCTCTGGAGAGCTGACCTGAGAAGCCAGGCTTTATGCTCTGACTGCCTTGCTTATAGAACATGCTTGATCAATAGTAAAAATCAATGCATAGAAACAAATCCTGGGAAATCAGACCTACTGGAACAAAAGAATAGCATTCATAGATCTCTCTTAGAAATCATTTTACATTACTCTTTGTTTTCCAAACCCTGCTTAAAAGGCCCTGGTTCCTTATTCCTAATTCTCACTTAAACACCAAATGATATTTTACAGTAAATGTCTCACGTGCACTTAAAAAAAGAAACACTTGCTGAGAGCATTAATGGTATGTCCAAAGAGAGATGAGTGACAAATGGAAACTTACCTTAAACAGGGGTTGGTACTACCCTATGGTCTTGGGTTCCAGACTAAATAAAAGGGGACACAAAAAGAAACAAGCTGAGGTTCAGCATGCATCTTTCTGATTCTTTTTAAAATTCGTACAGTTAATGTGAGTGTGGGTGTGCATATGCATATGTGTGTGTGCATGTGTGAGTGTATGCACATGTGTGTGATGACAACTGTGGCAGTTGAGTCTCTCTTTCCACCATGTGGGTTCCAAGGATCAAATTCAGGCCATTAGCTTTGGAGGCAAGTACCTGAGCTGCCTTACTGGCCTTCTCTGTTTCTTGATGGCAGATGCAATATGACAAGTCACATTGTGCTCGCACTGCTATGCTTTCTGTATCAATCCTCAAACGATGAACCAAAATAAATTCTTCCTTCCTCTGGCTGCTTCTTATCAGGTGTTTGGTCATATCAATGAGAAAGTAACTAATACACCTTAACAGCAAAATCAGGCAATGCATTACAAGGAATGAAAACCATACCAATAGTTAGATACAAACTTGATATCTTTATAAATATAGGCTTTCTAAATGTAAATACAATGATTTTTGAAAAATTGTTCATCATCACAGAAACACACACTCACACACACACACAGGAAAAGAAAACTGGGGTTTACTTCAGGAATACAAGTTTGGTTAAATATCATCAAATTAAATAATGTATCATGTGAGTAGAATAAAGGACAAAATATACATGAGTATCTCAGTAGACACAGAAGAATATTTGGCTACATCTAACCTTCATTCCTAGTTGTTAGTTCAATAAAGTAGTAATAGAAGACCAAAAGTAAACAAAAGAAAATAGTGTTTCTCTTATTCTCACATAACAAAAAAGTACTGACACTAGACTGGTGTATGGGGGTGGGTATCTTCACATATCACCAAGTCACAAGCTAAAAGCTGTAATTCAATGATAACTCTCTTACTTGAAGGTAACATAAGAGTCTATAAGCTGAGAACTCAGTAACATAAGACCAAACCCTTTCTCCGTACACATTAGATGCCAATCAATAACCCTAGTTTATGACTTACATTTCTAACCAACTGGATAGAAACTGAGATTCCCACAATTCCTTCTTCATGTTCTATTAATTTGCTAACGTGGTTCACAGAGCTTGGGGAAATGTTCTAATCTTACTCAAGTTTGTTTATGTATTATAAAGGATATTCTAAAGTATACAGGTGAACAGTCAGATGGAAGTGATGCTAAGTAGAATGCATGTGAAAGAAGGGGCACAGAAGCAAGCATCATGCCATCTCAGACACCTATAATGGACCCAGTCATTCTCTAAAGGGCTCTCTGAACCCTGTAGTTCTAGGCCTTTTGGAAACTTCATTATGTAACTACAACTGATTACGTCCTTGGTCATTGGTGATTAGCTCAACCTTCAGCTCCTCTCCCTTCCCTAGGGGTTGGGGGTTGGGTGGGACTGAAAGAGTTTTAAGTCTTTAATCACATGATTGGTTCTCCTGGCAATCAACTCCCATCATAAGGCTCTCTAGGAAGCCATCAAGAGTTACTTTAGTAGAACAAAAGAGGTTATCACCCTGGAGATTCCAAAGGATTTAGAAACTTTCTGTCAGATGTTCCAATCACTCAGTAAGTTATAAAGATTTTAGGAAGGCAATGCTAGGAAATAGGGGCAGAGGTCAGTGCATGTGTGTGTGTGTGTTGTTGTTGTTTCTTAATATACCACAAACAAAAGGAAACCCTTTGATTTAATAAAAAGCATCCATGAAAAATTCCTTCAATTCCTACAATTCTGGATCCAAAATTTTTAATGGTGATAGTCAGAATGATTTACCCTAAAGTCAGAAAGAAGACAGTTATGGCCCATCATTCTGCTAGTGTTCAATATACTACTAGAGGTCTAATAGTCAGGCAGAAAAAGTCAAAGGCATTCAGAGTGGAAAGGAAGAAGAAAATGTGTTTCCTTTCACAGATCACATAACAAGCATGTATGTAGAAAACTTCAGGAAACCTCAACACACCAAAATCTAGTAGAACCAATAAAAGAACCCAGAGGTTGTTTAAGATATTTTTTAATGTACACAGAAAAGGGTTCAGGAGACTATTCAGTGGCTAAAGTGTTTGGTGTACAAGCATGATGACCTGAGTTCAGACCCCCAGCACTCATCTAAAAAAGTGGGCATGCAGCATGTACCTGTAGTCTTGGTACTGGGGAAACGGAGACAGGAAGATCTTGAGGATTTACTTTTGAGCCGGTCAACTGGTAAACACCAGGTTCAGTGAGAGACCCCCATGTCAAAAAAAATAAGGTAAAAAGTAATAGATAGCATAAGACCTGTGTTCTATATAAGTTCACACACAAATGTATATGTCTATACACATACATTACATATACTTGTGCACTTATGTGTACATGTGCACATACCCACATACCCAAGAAAATGTGCAAAAGTATATTTATATGTGCTAGTAATAGACAGTCCAAAACAAAGAAATTTTTATTTGTAATATCATTCACAAAAATAAAAAAAATGTAGGAGCCAGTAAGATAGATCAGTGGGTAAAGTGTTTACAAGGCTGAGTTTGATTCCTGGAAGCCATGGAAAAATGGAAGAAGAGAAATCACCACACAAAGGTGTCCTCTGACTGCTATATCCATAGAATAGCACATATTGTCATAGCTCAAATGTGGTCCCTCACATCATAATAATAATAATAATAATAATAATAATAATAACAACAAGGAGATAAGTTAAAAGAATAAAATCAGAAACAAATTTGTAAAACTAGAGGAAGATTTTACTTAAATTTACAAAACGTTGATGAGGATTATTAAAGAAGACCTAAATAAATACCACATTTATTGACTAGAAGACATTATTATTATTATGGAATTGTGCTTTGAAAAGAAATGTACTGTTCCCTGGTCCCCCATAAGCTAATGTGGTAAATGCTTGGTTCCCTGCTGGTCACATTATTTGAATAGGTGGTAGAAACTGAATGTGGCCGGTCCCAGCTGGAAGAAGTGGTTACAAGGAGCACGTCTTTGAGGGTACTTTGTTCTTCATTCCTTTCTATTGTTCTCAGCCTTTTCCCGCCCTGATGAGTATTTTACTATGCCCCTTCATTATGATAAACTGACATCTTTGCAATAGTGAGCCCAAAGAAATTTTTCCTCTTTTAAGTCATTTCTGTCACAGGAACAGGAAAGCTAACATATAAGAGGTCTTCCTATATTGATCTGTGGATTCCATCTCTATCAAATGTCTAGCAGAATCTTTTCTAGAAATTGACAACATTTGTGTAAAAATAAAAGGGCTGCAGAATGACCAAGCAATCATGAAAAGAGTGACAAAGTTGGAGGATTCAAAAGCAACAAAAAAAAAAAATTAAAATAATCAAGATAATGTGGTATTGGCAAAGGGTAGGCAGATAGAACAACATTATTAATGTTCAGGAGTAAGGCTAAGCCTTTATATTTATGGTTAACTAATTTTCAATAAGAGTAGCAATATATTGCAATGGCGATAAAAATAGTCTTTCAAATCATGGTGCTAGAACAATGACACATACAGATGAATGAAAATTGTGTAAAACAACAACAAAATTTACTTCAAGCCAGCAAAACAAACAGATGAAACCCAAACTGGCTTAGTTAGGGTTTTCCTGATGTGAAGAGACACCATGACCAAGGCAACTTTTGTAAAGGAAAACATTTCATTGGGACTGGTTTTTAGTTTCAGAGGTTTAGTCCATTATCATCATGGCAGCAAGCATGGCAGCATACAGGCAGACATGGTACTAGAAGAACCAAGTGTTCTACATCTTGATTTGAAGGCAGCCAGGAGACTGTCTTCCTCAGGCAGCCAGGAGGAGGATCTTTTTTACAATGGGCGGAGTCTGAGCATAGGACCTCAAAGCCCACCTCCATAGTGAAGCAATTCTTTCCAACAAGGCCACACCTATTACAACAGGGACACACTTTCCAATAGTAGCAGTTTCAATAGGACAAGTGTATTTAAACCATCACTCAAAAACAATTAAAATACTTCAAAATAGATAATAGATCTAAATGCATAAGATAAGAAAAAACTCCAGCCTCCAAAACTCCAGGGAAGCCACCTAATTGCAGACCTCCTTCACTCTCTAGCTGCTTCCCTACCCTACCCCTATTCCATCTCTCCTTATTGCTGTGTCCCAGCCTCCAAATCTGTGAAAGGCCCCCTGATGTAGCAGAGGCCACTCCACCTCCAAGAAGTCCAGGTAGGCCACTTACTCTTGGACCTCCCCGACTCTCTCTGTGTCTCTCATATTCTTCCCAATCTCCCCACCCCTCCTTGTCATTGTGACCAGCCCCAAACTAAAGCAGAAATAACCTGCTTGATCAGAAGCCACATCAGCTAGAAGACCAGAGAGGAAACAGAAACTAAGGGGGAAAACACCCACCCAACTAAGACAAACTCAGAAATCTGCACCTAGTCCTATAATCACCCAAACCCAGATGCCCCTGAATATTCAAACACAACTGAAGCAAAAGTAAAAGGCTTTAAAACCTAGTCTATGAAGATGATAGAGGTCTTTAAAGAGGAAATGAAGAAATTAAGAAACCAAGGAAAGGTTTAAACAATAATTTGGAAGTGAACAAAATCCCTTAAAGAAAGCCAAGAAAAATAGAAACAGCTGAAGGAAATAAGTAAAACTGTTCAAGACATGAACCAGAAATAGAAGCAAGAAAAAGGGGGAATTGTGGAAATAAAAACTATACGTAATCAAACAAGAACTACAGAAGCAAGCAGAATCAATAGAATACAAGAGAGGGGAGAGAATATTTCAGGTGTTGAAGATATGATAGAAAAAGTAGATACATTAGTCAAAGAAAATGTTAAACTTAAGAAGTTGCTGACACAAAACACCCAGGAAATCTGGGATAATATAAAAGGGCCAAATGTAAGAATAACAGGAATAGAAGGAGGAGAAAAATACCAACTCAAAGGCCCAGAAAATCGTTTCAACAAAATCTTAAAAGAAAAAAATTTAATCTGAAGAAGATGCCTATAAAGGTACAAGAAGCATACAAAACACCAAATAGATTTGACAAAAAAGAGAATCCCATCACGACATAATACTCAAAACACTAAATGTACAGAACAAAGAAAGAATATTAAAAGCTACAAGGGGAAACAGCCAAATAACATATAAAGGCAGAACTATCAGAATTATAGCTGACTTCTCAACAGAAACTCTAAAAACCAGAGGTGCCTGGACATATGTCTTGCAGACTCTAAGAGACAACAGATGTGAGCTGAGACTACTATACCCAGCAAAACCTTTAATTACCAAAAATGAAAACAAAACCAAAATATTATGTGACAAAATAATATTTAAACAATATCTATCTGCAAATACTCACTACAGAAGGGAATAAAAAAATTCCAACTTAAGTAGGGTCACTATACTATGAAACCACATGAGATAAGTATTCTCACGCCAGCAAAACTAAAAGAAGGGGAAAACATACACGTACACACACACACCACCACCACCACTACCACCACCACAACATCAAGAACAAAGTAACAGGACTTGACCATGCCTGGGACTGGTGCCTGGAGCAGACGCCCGCCTGGTCTGCTCCTGTGTGGACACTGTATCCTGAGACATCCTAGAGGGACCACTGAACCCAGAGCAGCAGGTAAGAACACACACACTGCCCTATAGCCTCCACAGAGCTACAAATGGGGGCAGGGAGTGTGCAGGTCCCAGGAGACACCCGAACCCTGCTCCTGTGGAATACCATTCCCCTTCTGCCCCTCACCTGGGCCTGGTGCCTGGAGCAGACACCCACCTGGTCTGCTCCTGTGTGGACATCATATCCCAAGACATCCTAGAGGGGCCACTGAATTCAGAGCAACAGACACCATAGCCCTAGAGGAACAACTGAACTCAGAGCAACAGATATCATATCCCAAGACATCGTAGAGGAGCAACTGCACTCAGAGCAGTGAACACCTTATCCTGAGACATCCTACAGGAGATACTGCATCCAGAGCAGCAGACACATAGCTGGTCTGCTACCATGGAGACACCATATCCTGAGACATCCTAGAGGAGCCACTGAACTCAGAGCAGTTGGAGCTCAGGATTAAAAGATCACAGAGACATCTGGATCATGAGGAGTTCAGACACAAGCAAGATAACTGGAAAGGCAGGCAGCACAGTCAGAGAGAGTGAGTGCAGGTAGCACTAGAGTTAACCAGAGGATGAAAGGCAAGTGCAAGAACATAAGCAACAGAATCCAAAGTTACATGGAATCATCAGAACCCAGTTCTCTCATCAGAGCAAGCCCTGAACTCCCCATCACACCTGAAAAGCAGGATTTAGAATTAAAATCACTTCTCATGAGGATAATAGAGAACTTTAAGAAGGACATAAATAACACTCTCAAAGAATTTAAGGAGAACACAGGTAGACAGGTAGAAGCCCTTAAAGAGGAAACACAAAAATCCCTTAAGGAATTGCAAGAAAACACAACCAAACAGGTAAAGGAATTAAACAAAACCATCCAGGATCTTAAAATGGAAATAGAAACAATAAAGAAATCACAGAGGGAGACAACCATGGAGATAGAGAACCTAGAAAAAAGAACAGGAGTCACAAACACAAGTATCAGCAACAGAATACAAGAGATAGAAGAGAGAATCTCATGTGCAGAAGATACCATGGAAAACATTGAACATAATTGTCAAGGAAAATGTGAAATGCAAAAAAGCTACTAACCCAAAATATCCAGGAAATTCAGGACACAATGAGAAGGCCAAACCTAAGGATAATAGGTATAAATGAGGGTAAGACTCCCAACTTAAAGGGCCAGTAAATATCTTCAACAAAATTATACAGGAAAACTTTCCAAACCTACAGAATAAAATGTCCACAAATATACAAGAAGACTACAGAACTCCAAATGGTCTAGACCAGAAAAGAAATACCTCCCGCCACATAATAATCAAAACATCAAATGTACAAACCAAAGAAAATCATACTAAAAGCAGTAAGGGAAAAAGTTAAAGTAACATATAAAGGCAGAGCTACAAGAATTACACAAGACTTCTCACCAGAGACGATAAAATCCAGAAGATCCTGGACTGATATCATACAGACCCTAAGAGAACATAAATGCCAGCCCAGACTACTATACCCAGCAAAACTCTCAATCAATATTGGTGGAGAAACCAAAATATTCCATGACAAAACGAAATTTACACAATATCTCATGACAAATCCAGCACTTCAAAGGAAAATTTGTGGAAAACTCCAACACAAGGAGGGAAACTACAACCTAGAAAAAGCAAGAAAGTAATCTTCCAACAACTCCAAAAGAAGATAACTAAACAAACATAATTAAACCTCTGATAACAAAAATAACAGAAAACAACATTCATTTTTCCTTAATATCTCTTAATATCAATAGACTCAATTCTCCAATAAAAAGATGTAGACTATCCAACTGGATACATAAACACGACACAGCATTTTGCTGCATGCAGGAAATGTACCTTTGTGGAAAAGACAGACACTACCTCAGAGTAAAAGAATGGAAAACAATCTTCCAAGAAAATGTCTCAAGAAACAAGCTGGAGTAGCCATTCTAATATCAAATAAAATTGATTTTCAACCAAAAGTAATCAAAAAAGATAAGGAAGGACACTTCATATTCATCAAAGGAAAAATGTACCAAAATGAACTCTCAATTCTGAACATTTATGCCCCAAATGCAAGGGCACCCACATACATAAAAGAAACTTTACTAAAGCTCAAAGCATACATTGCACCACACACAATAATAGTGGGGGATTTCAATACCACACTCTCAGCAATGGACAGATCATGGAAACAAAAACAAATCAAGAGACAATGAAACTAACAGAAGTTATGAACCAATTGGACTTAACTTATATTTATAGAACATTTCATTCTAAAAAAAAGAATATATCTTTTTCTTAGCACCTCATGGTATCTTCTCCAAAATAGACCATATAATTGGTCACAAAACAGGCCTCAACAGATACAAAAAGATTGAAATAATCCCTTGTACCCTATCAGACCACCATGGACTAAGGCTGGTCTTTAATAATGGCAAAAACAATGGAAAGCGCACAGACACGTGGAAACTGAACAATGCTCTACTCAATGATGACTTGGTCAAGGAAGAAGTAAAGAAAGAAATCAAAGACTTTTTAGAATTTAATGAAAAGGAGGACACATCATACCAAAACTTGTGAGGCTCTATGAAAGCAGTACTAAGAGGAAAACTCATAGCTCCAAGTGCCTACAAAAAGAAACTGGAGAGAGCATACACTAACAACTTGACAGCACACCTGAAAGCCTTAGAACAAAATAAAGCTAATATACCCAAGAGGAGTAGACAGCAAGAAACAATCAAACTCAGGACCGAAATCAACCAAGTAGAAACAGAAAGAACTACACAAAATATCAACAAAACCAGGAGCTGGTTCTTTGAGAAAATCAACAAGATAGATAAACCCTTAGCCAGACTAATCAAAGGGCACAGAGATAGTATTCAAATCAATAAAATAAGAACTGAAAAGGGAGACATAACAAAAGAAACAGGAAATTTTAAAAAATTGTCAGATCCTATTACAAAGGCCTATACTCAACAAAACTGGAAAATCTGGATGAAATGGACAATTTTCTAGGCAGATACCAGGTACCAAAGTTAAACAAGGAGCAGATAACTCATCTAAACTGTCCCATAACCCCTAAAGAAATAGTAGTAGTCATTAAAAGTCTCCCCACCAAAAAAAAAAAAAAAAAAATCCAGGACCAGATGGTTTTAGTGCAGAATTCTATCAGACCTTCCAGGAAGACCTAATACCAATTCTCTTAGAACTATTCCACAGAATAGAAACAGAAGGAACAAGACCCAATTCGTTCTATGAAGCTACAATTACGCTTATACCCAAACCTCACAAAGACCAACAAAGAAAGAGAACTACAGACCAATCTCACTTAAGAATATTGATATAAAAATACTTAATAAAATTCTCATAAACCGAATCCAAGAACACATCAAAACAATCATCATATCATGATCAAGTCAGCTTTATTCCAGGAATGCAAGGATTGTTCAATATTCGAAAATCCATCAATGTAATCCACTACATAAATAAACTCAAAAAAAAAAAAAACCCCACACATGATCATCTTACTAGATGCTGAGAAAGCATTTGACAAAATTCAACATCTCTTCATGATAAAAGTCTTGGAAAGATTAGGAATTCAAGGTCCATACCTAAACATAGTAAAAGCAATATACAGCAAACCAGTAGCCAACATCAAACTAAATGGAGAGAACTTTGAAACAACCCCACTAAGATCAGGGACTAGACAAGGCTGCCCACTCTCACCTTACCTATTCAATATAGTGCTGGAAGTCCTAGCTAGAGAGATTAGACAACAAAAGGAAGTCAAAGGGATACAAATAGGAAAGGAAGAAGTCAAAATTTCACTATTTGCAGATGATATGACAGTATACTTAAGTGACCCTAAAACTTCCACCAGAGAACTCCTAAATCTGATAAACAACTTCAGCAAAGTGGCTGGATATAAAATCAACTCAAACAAATCAGTAGCCTTCCTCTACTCAAAGGATAAACAGGCTGAGAAAGAAATTAGGGAAATGACACCCTTCACAATAGTCACAAATAATATAAAATATCTTGGTGTGAATCTAACCAAGTGAGTGAAAGATATGTATGACAAGAACTTCAAGTCTCTGAAGAAAGAAACCAAAGATGATCTCAGAAGATGGAAGGATCTCCCATGCTCCTGGATTGGCAGGATTAGCTTAGTAAAAATGGCCATCTTTCCAAAAGCAATCTATAGGTTCAATGCAATCCATATCAAAATTCCAAATCAATTCTTCATAGAGATAGAAAGAGCAATTTACAAATTCATTTGGAATAACAAAAAAACCCAGGATAGTGAGAACTATTCTCAACAATAAAAGAACTTCTGGGGGAATCACCATCCCTGACCTCAAACTATACTACAGAGCAGTAGTGATAAAAACCTGCATAGTATTGGTACAGAGACAGGAAGGAAGATTAATAGAATAGAATTGAAGATCCAGAAATGAACCCACACACCTATGGTCACTTGATCTTTGACAAAGGAGCTAAAACCATCCAGCGGGAAAAAAACCAGCATTTTCAACAAATGGTGCTGGATCAACTGGAGGTCAGCATGTAGAAGAATGCAAATTAATACATTCTTATCTCCTTGTACAAAGCTCAAGTCCAAGTGGATAAAGGACCTTCACATGAAACCAGATACACTGAAACTAATAGAAGAGAAGGTGGGAAAGACCCTTGAATACCTAGGCACAGGGGAAAAGTTCCTGAACAGAACACCAATGGCTTATGCTCTAAGATCAAGGATTGACAAATGGGACTTCATAAAATTGCAAAGCTTCTGCAAGGCAAAAGACAATGTCAATAAGACAAAATGCCAACCAACAGATTGGGAAAAGATCATTACCAATCCTAGATCTGATAAAGGGCTAATATCCAATATATACAAACAACTCAAGAAATTAGACTCCAGACAACCAAATAACTCTATTTAAAAATAGGGTACAGAGCTAAACAAAGCATTCTCAACTGAGGAAACTTGAATGGCCGCTAAGCACCTTAAGAAATGCTCAACATCCTTAGTCATCAGGGAAATGCAAATCAAAACAACACTGAGATACCACCTCACACCAGTCAGAATGGCTAAGATAAAAAATTCAATTGATGATGGTAGATGCTGGCAAGGCTGTGGAGAAAGAGGAACACTCCTCCATTGTTGGTGGGAATACAAGCTGGTACAACCACTCTGGAAATAAGTCTGATGGTTCCTCAGAAAATTGGACATAGTATTACCTGAGGACCCAGCTATACCACTCCTGGGTATATACCCAGAAGATGCTCCAACATATAACAAGGGCCCATGATCCGCTATGTTCATAGCAACCTTATTTATAATAGCCACAAGCTAGAAAGAACCCAGATGTCCTTCAACAGAGGAATGGATACAAAAAAATGTGGTACATTTACACAATGGAATACTACTCAGCTATTAAAAATAATGAATTTGAGAAATTCTAAGGTAAATGGATGGAACTAGAAAATATCATCCTGAGTGAGTTAACCCAATCACAAAAGAACACACATGGGTATTTACTCACTGATAAGTGGATGTTAGCCCAAAATCTTGATATAGCCAAGATTCAACTAACTGACCACATGAAGCTCATGAAGAAGGAAGACAAAGTTTGCATGCCTCGGTTTTTCTTGGAAGGAGTGACAGAATGCTTAAGAGAGCAAATATGGTGACAAAGTGTGGGACAGAAAGTCAAGGAGGGGCCATCGGGAGCCCACTCTACCTTGATATCAGTCCAATGTGCAGTCACTAAAGATAGATGCCGATATGGATGTCAGGAAGTGCATGCTGACAGGAGCCTGATGCAGCTCTCTCCTCGAAGGTCTGCTGGAGTCTGACATATCCAGAGGCGGATGCTTGCAGCAACCCATTGATCTGATCCAGGGTTCCCAATGAAGAAGTTAGAGGACTGAAGGAGCTGAAAGGGTTGGTGGCCCCAAGAGGAGAGCAACAGTGCCAGCCAACCAGAGTTCCCCAGGGTTTAAATCACCAGCCTGGGAGCACAAAGAGAGGCAGCCATGACTTCAGCTGTATACTTAGGGGAGGATGGCCTTGTCAGGCATGGGTTGGAGAGGAGATCCGTGGTCCCATAAAGGCTGAACACCAAGTGGGGAGGAATTCAAGGGTGGGGAGGGGGAGTGGTGGGTAGGTGGGGGCATACCCTTGTAGAGGCAGGAGGGGGGATGGAATATGGGGTTCCTGGGTGGTGGGGGGAATGGGGTAAGGGGATAAAATCTGGAATGTAAACATAACATCCAATAAAAATATGAAAAAAACCAAAAACAAAACAAAAAAAGAATGTTGCTCTGCTAAGATTTGATATTGCAGATAATGCTGATAAAATTATCTATGGCTTGAGGTCAGTAATTCCATTTTGGTCAATCGTCAAGAATGGCATATATAGCTTGATCACGCTAGTCCTTTTTTTTCCCTGGGAATACTTTTTATTCCTGCCCATCGTGTGAAAGCTTGTTTTTAACAACATCAACATGTTGGCAACCAAAGTACATGATTTGAAACTGAAAATGGACCCCCAGAAAGAGTTATTAATTTAATAGTCTGGCAAGCCAAGGACAGGTATTATTCTGCACAGAGCCTTACCACCCTAAGACATTGCATTGCTTTGGATAATGTATATTCCATGATGGGTAAGGAATGCATTTTTGTTAGAATGACCTAAGACAGGCTCAGACTTGTTTATGAAGAAGAGGAGGAGGTGCGAAGGACTTTTGGGGCTGCTTGGCAGGAATCTGACATTGGCCAAGGAGAAGGAAATGAGCTTCAGGCATGAAAATGACTTTGGGCTAGGACAGGGAAGTTGGCTCAGATATTTTTGTCATCCTGATAAGCCCTTAGAAATTGTGATCACAGGATTGATCATGGGACTTTGTTTATTGCCTTGCTTGTTCTTTGACTATTTGTGTTTATTTTCTTGCTTGTTCCCTGACCATTTGCATCTATTGTATTGCTAGTTTCTCAACATAAAACTGACCTTAATACTTGCATGTAATTAAAATGGTATAAAAGCAAAAAGGAGGAGGTGGGATGAGAGAGGGGGTTTATGGTAGGAGGGGAAACATCTGAAATGTAAATAAATAAAGTCAATAAAAATGGAGTGCTGAGCTAAACAGAGAATTCTTAATAGAGGTATCTCCAATGCTAGAGAGTACATGTTCAAAGTCCTTAGTCATCATGGAAATGCAAATCAAAACAACTCTGTGATTCCATCTTATACCTGTCAGAATGGCTAAGCTCATTAACAAAAATAACAGTTCATTCTGACAAGTGTGTGGAGCAAGGGGGAACAATCCTCTATTTCTGTGTGAGTCCAAACTAATACAGATGCTATGGCAGTTCTTCGGAATAGCGGGAATCAATCTTTCTGAAGATCCAGTTATTCTGCTCTTGAGCATATATCCAAAGGACATTCTATCCTACCATATGGACATTTGCTCCACTATGTTCCTAGTGGCTTTACTCATAATGGCCAGAAACTGGAATTACCCTATATGTCTCTCAGCTAAAGAATGGGTACAGAAAATGTGGTACATTTTCACAATGGAGTATTATTCAGCTGTTGAAAAAGTAATACCATGAAAGTTTTTTAGGCAAATGGATGGAACTAGAAAAAAAAAACATACCAAGTGAGGTGACCAAGATACAGAAAAAGAATCATGGTATGTACTCACTTATAAGTGGGCGTCAGCTCTTAAGTAAATGATCATCATGTTGTAATCCACAGACTGGGAGAGGTTAAGTAACAAGGAGGAGTCTAGTGGCGGAAAGTATGGATCTTCATGGTAAGGGGGAAATAGAATAGATTTCGTAGATTGACTGGGGTTATGTGTGGAAATGGGAATTGGAAGGCTCAGATGTGGGGTGGTGGGAGAGAATAGGAAGAGAGTCGACTAGAATTGAAGGGTATTTGGGTGGTGTTGGGAAAGCCCAGTGAAACTCTGTGGAATCTACAAGGGTGATACTAGTAAATATTTGTAATAATGGAGAATATGGAGCCATCTTCTGCAACCAGACAAGGCTTCCAGTGGGGGGACTGGCACACCAACTGAGCCACAAAACCTTTGACATATAGTTTATCCTTCCTGCAAGCTATTCTGGGGCAAATGAGGTACAGGTCTTGTGAGAATGGCCAACCAATGACTGGTATAATTTGAGGCCTATGTCATGAGAGGGAGCTCATGCCTGTCAATGACTGCATGGCCAGACACTGAAGGCTGGATTGGCCAAATAGGGTAGAACCAAACATAGTTGGCTTTTAAAAATAAATGAAATGATTTCCAGTGGTGTTCTATACTAGTTGACAGGTACTTAATCTAGGCATCATTAGAGAGGTTGCCACTGGCAACTGAAGGGAGCAGATGCAGAAACTCACAGCCAAACATTAGGAGAAAGTGTCCAAATCAAAGGTTCACATCAGGTTCCTCTCCTTGGAACTCATAGAACCTCACAAAGCGGGGAAGGAGGAATTGTGAGAACCAGAGAAGTTGAGGACATCAGGAGTGTATGGCCTGCAAAGTCAACTAAGCTGGGCTCATGGGGGCTCATAGACTGAGGTGGCAATCATGGAAACTTCATGTGTCAGTGCTAGGTTCTCAGCATATGTGCTATGGTTGTTGGCTTGGTTTTTGGGGGTGACTCCTGACAATGGACTTGGGAGTATCTCTGACTCTTTCTTCTGTTCTTGGGACCATTTTCATTTTACTGTATTGCCTCAGTCAGCCTTGACATGAATGTTTGTGCCTGGCCTTATTATATCTTGTTGTTCTACATTTGGTTGGTGTCTTTGGGAAGCCTGCTCTTTTCTGGAGGGAAAACTGGGTGGAGGTGGGAGTAGAGCTGTGGGACAAAGTTATGGGATCTAGAAGTAGAGAGTAAGCTACTTTCAGTATGTATTGTCTAAGGGGAGAATGAATAAAATAGGAAACAGGAAAAATATCTAATTAATATTTATCTAGAAAAGAGTTTAAAAAAAACTTAGAGAAAAATACAAAAGAAAAACCATGATCTTGAGTCAGACTAAGATGTTAAAAACTAGAGACTCAAAAAATGATTAATTCCATCTCATAAAAATGAAAAACCTTTTTTGAAAATATAGGGAGAAAAGGAAAAGGGGAATGCACATGTATTTCTGATGGGAGAGTAAAATAATACAGCTAGTTGGGAAAACAGTTTTGTAGCTTCTTAACAAGTTAAGCATAAATCTACCATGTTATTCAATAATTTCCTGTTCCAAACTACACAAAAAAGATGAAGATATATATCTACAGAAAGACTTGCACACAAATGTAAATGGTATCATTAAGTATCAACATTTTTGTTTTTGGGGGTAGAAATGGAGAACTCAAAGCCCTATGCATGCTATGTGAATACTGTACTACTGCAGTGCAGTGGAGTTGAGTTCATTCATGAGTTCTTGCAGAGGCAGTTGAAGCCAGAAAAGAAAGAGCTAGAAGATTCGAACAGATTGCCAGAATTAGTTTGAGACCAAGCAGAGTAATTTGGCAAGAAACTGAGAGAAGCTAGATCAAATCAGCCAGCTTGGAGAGGACTTTGAACCAGAACAGCAGTTGAACCAAGCAGTTAGAGTTCAGAAGGAACTAGAAAGGGTGAGTTTATTCAGCAGTAAGTCTTAGATGTTGAAAACATTCTAGGCCTATATAAGATTGTATGGAAGCAGTGAGAGGATGAGAGAAGCCAGTTTGAATCAGTCAGTTAAGTTGAATGAGCTCCTTGGAGTTCAATAGTAAGCCTCCTAGATAAAAAAAAAATTAAATTTAGTTTTAATTCTGGCACCCAGCATGATTGGAGAAAATGAAAGCCCACCAATGTTGTAGAAAGCAGAGGAGATCTGGTGTTGCAGAAGACAGGAGACATCTGACAGAAAGCTGAAGAGGAGAAATTTGTTTGGGAATCATCTCTAGAGGAAGCATCAGTCTTTTTGAGTTCATCTGAATGCCTAGAGAGACTCAGGAGACTCCAAGACATGGAAGACTTGAGCCCAGAACAAGGAATGATGCAGGAGCCTCAAAAATATGGAATCATAGTGAGCCACACCCAAATACAATTTTAATTATATAGACAGATTTTTCCTACATAAAAAAAAAAAAATGGGACACTTTATTTAGATCCCTTAAAACCATGGGTAGGAGTTGAGGGGATAGAAATGCTACTTGAAAAAGCTATCACAGTACTCATTCCCACTGTGTCCACTGAAGTAAACCCCTCCCTATTTTCAATTGGAATTGTCACATTTTTTTCTCTCAAAAAAGTTGAAAAAATGATTACAACAGGATAAAATAGCTATTTTGAGAGGCAAGAGACTGAGCAAGTAAGAGAACAGGGCATGCTTCATTGTGAACCTATGAAATTGAGGATCAAGATAGACGGCCATTGACAATGGGTAAGAAGCCCATCTTGTTGGCATCGAGCTGTGCATGGGATGAGAGTGCCTAAGTATCTAGTTTATGTGTGGATTCCTAAAGATCTAATTGTACTTTGATAAACAGAAATGGGCAATAAGACTAGCTGAAAGACACTGGATTGTAGAAAAAAAAACTGCTGAATTAGATCAGCCTGTATTCTTTAAAGATGTTTTAATATCAGAATGTGTTAAGACCTAGGTAGCCACTGCCTTTCTGACATTACTGTAGCCATTTTGTTTTATGCCTATAGCCTGCCATCTTACATTGTTACAGAGGACCTTTCTAATGCCCAAGTTAAACATTAACCTTACATCCTGTTAAGTTCTATGGTTCAGTGTTCTTAGAAATCCCCTAGACCCTCACCCTCCTTTAGGGCCAATTGCAATAAAGGTCAGTTAGAACTGCTGTGTATAGTGTGCAAAAATATGCTTGGACCTGAACCAACAGCCCAACTACATAGCAGCACCTCCTGACCTGTGTATGAGTTTTTATTGTTTTTACCTTTATAAGCTGCCTCTGGGGAACAGTCATGATCACATTCTCAGCTCCCAAGTCTGACCTTCATCCCTGATCCATCAGAGTGTGTTCAACAAACTGTTTGACTGAGATCAGTGTCCGAGTGGTTTGTGGGGTGATTCCTTGATCCCAACAAATGGAAGTCAGAGGATATGTTACATTGAGAAAGAGGTTTTGCCTATGAAAGAGTATGGGTTCCATCAAAATTGATGAAGATGTGATCCAAGTAAGAGGCATCTGCACATGAAAGGCATGACTCAGGGAAGGCAGAGATGTAGAAAGACAATGACACAGATGATGTGGAAAGCTGATCCTCCCTGTATGGAGATTGTTTAGCAAACCAGCTAAAGAAAGACAGATGGCTTATCAGACTGGCTAACTGAAAACTTTGATGCTGAAATGGATGGTCATTTGCTGAAGGGCATATGATCAGGACTTCAATTATGGGATAAGGTTCATCACATCAAGGGATCTTTATAAGGACATTTGGACTGTTAAGTTTATGAAATTGATAATTGTTTTGGTTGTAATAGTTAAACTGTGTACACTTTTTAGCAGAAAAGTCAAAGATGTAAAGGAATTTTAATCCAGCGAACATTGTTGCTCTGACAAGGGATCATATCCAATGACCCAGGTCTGTGTGATCTAGCTGAAATGCAAACACATCCTTAGTATTACCTTTAATCCCAAACAGTGGAAGTAAGGTCAATTTGTAGAAGGAAGTAGCCATGTTTGAGAGTAATGTCTAATTGAGGGGTAGACAAAGTGATGAATCACAGAAAGATTTGACAGAATGAGTCAGAGATAGGATATGCCACTCTCTAATGAGAAAAGATAGGAAAGAGAGGCTACTTAAGAGTAGTGCAGTGGGAGAGAGAGAGCAGTCAGCTTAGTTCAGTTGTGAGCAGTTCAGCTCAGTACAATTCAGTTGAGTTAGTGTAATGCAGTGAAGTTGAGTTCATGCAGAGGCAGTTGAAGCCAGAGAAAGATGAAATGACAGAAGATTAGAACAGATAGCATCAGTTTGAGGCAAGGAGAGAAGTGAGAAGCTGAAGAGAATCCAGTTTTAATCAGTCAGTTTAGAGAGGAGTTTGAGTTGAATCAGCCAGTCAGAGTTCAGAAAGAACTATAAAGCATGAGTTTATTCAACTGTAAGCCCCCAAAATGAAAATTATGTCTGGTGAATTTTGGATTGTTAAATACAGTAGATCTAAAGATAACATGGAGTGATATTCAGCCATCAAAAGAAACAAAATACTGGTACATGCCATAGCACAAATGGAACTAAAAAAAAAAAAAAAAAAAAAAAACCCACTCTGTTAAGAAGTAAGGTGTCATCCAGGTAGATGTAGGGGAAAACAAATAACTTTCTGTTATCTAGAGTCTGGTATAACTTCATAGCTATATTATAGCAGAAAACTTTATGAATATTCAAACAGAAAAAAAGGACACTTTAGACTGTTCAGATTGTGAAAACAAAACCAAACAAAACAAATATACAAACTGGGCTAGAACCAAGAAAAATAACTAAGATGAACACTGTTTTGCTTTATTTTAAATGTATCTCTGTATTACTGGCCCTTTCCTATCAAGAATCTGATGCCATAGAACATCTTAAAATATCAAAAAGACAAAAAGGTGAGTAAATCCTGTACTAGGAATCTACCTCCAAACTATAGTCATGAAAAATATTCTCCCCTATTAATTTTCCCATAAAATTAGCTGCTCAAGTGTTCAAATCCTCTTGAGAAGTCAACTCCCTCTTGAGTATATTCTTTCATCCTGTAATAAAATTTCCCAATTGCTTACTTTGTTTTGTTTCTAAAGTCATTCTCTGTCAGAGACATGCTTGTAACAAAGCTGATACAAAAGGAGCAAGTATAATAATATAAAATATATTGGTAAATTGTCATGTACAATTTAAATTTACTGAAAAGCTGTCTCTGGAATCACTAGCAGTAGCATAGCCACCCCTATCCCCTCATTCTGGCCATCAGCATTTTCAGATCCAAGTATATTTGTCCCAAAGTGTCTTTCAAGGCCCATTTTCTGGTGGATAGACAAGTCTCTTAATTATGCTATGAGAAGAAAGGAAAAAAGCAAGCAGCTGAGAGTACTAAAACACTGTGTTCTTGAGACCAGCTGGAAAGTAAACTATCTCCAACACAGGTTACTATTGTTAATCCCATGGCATAAAAATGCTTGCAGTGGGAACAGGAAGCTGGCACCTTATCCATGCAGAGTCTTTAACTGGGAACTCTAGCATGGCTGTTTCTTTACCAGTTGATTTCTGAAGGGATATTGTAAGCCCTACTTTGATGCTGCTGCTTTTGTTTGATCTCTCTTAATCAGTCCACTCTAGTTATCACTGCTGGGTATTGTAAGCACTTGATATGATGATGTTTGGCTGTTCTCCCTATCTGCTACATGCTACTTGTTCCTTTACTTTTGCTATCTACATAAAACTTCCTCATTTGAAACTTAAAGATCATTCTGTACATAGTGCAGAATAAAGTCACAAAGAAACACATACTGTTTAATTTCATTTAGATAAAATGTTCAGAAAAAAACAAATCTAGTAGAGACAAATATAAATTACTGGTTGCCTTCCACTCTTGGACCGAGCACTGAGCAGATCCCCGGAGGCAGCTCTGTCCCCAGTCTCACAGAATACAGAGAAAGCAGGCCTCCCAGGAGCTTTAACCAAGGCAGTGTCTTAGGTAAGCAGACAACAACACCTGCCCCAAACAGGGAGTAACTGGGACCCGCTAGGACCAAGGAAGTCACTCCTGGCCAGGAACACTGGTTCTTTCCTGTCTGTGCCTTAGCACTGAGCAGATTTTGGGCCCCAGCTTTTACCCCAGTAGTAACACCCACCCCATACAGTTCTGATACAACCAAGATAGGAAAGACAGGCTCCAGTCAGAGACAGGGCAGGTAGCACTAAGAAGATCCAGATGGCAAAAGGCAAGTGCAAGAACATAAGCATCAGCAACCCAGGGTATTTGGCATCATTAGAACCTAGTTCTCCCACACAAGAAAGTCCTGAATTCCCCATATTACTAGGAAAGCAAGATTCAGATTTAAAACCACCTCTAATGATGATGATAGAGGACTTTAAGAAGGACATAAATAGCACTCTCAAAGAATTTGAGGAGAACACAGGTAAACAGGTAGAGGCCCTTAAAGAGGAAACACAAAAAATCTCTTAAAGAATTACAAGAGAACACAACCAAACAGGTGAAGGAATTGAACAAAATCATCCAGGACATAAAAATGGAAGTAGAAACAATCAAGACATCACAAAGGGAGACTACCCTGGAGATAGAAAACCTAGGAAAGAAATCAGGAGTTACAGACAGAAGCATCACCAACAGAATACAAGAGATAGAAGAGAGAATCTCATGTGTAGCAGATACCATAGAAAATATTGACACAACTGTCAAAGAAAATGCAAAATGCAAAAAGTTCTTAACACAAAGTATCCAGGAAATCCAGGACACAATGACAATACCAAACCTAAGGACAATAGGTATAGATGAGAGTGAAGATTCCCAACTTAAAGGGCCAATAAATATCTTCAACAAAATTATAGAAGAAAACTTTCCTAATCTAAAGAATGAGAATCCCCTAAACATACAAGAAGCCTATAGAATGCCAAATAAACTAGATCAGAAAAGAAATACCTTCTGTCACATAATAATCAAAACACCAAGTGCAAAAAACAAAGAACGAATATTAAATGCAGTAAGGGAAAAAGGCCAAGTAACATATAAAGGCAGACCTATCAGGATTACACCAGACTTCTTGCCAGATACTATAAAAGCTAGAAGATGCTTGACAAATATCATACAGACCCTAAGAGAACACAAATGCCAGCCCAGGCTACTATACCCAGCAAAACTCTCAATTACTATAGATGGAGAAACCAAGATATTCCATGACAAAACCAAATATACACAATATCTTTCCACAAACCCAGCATTACAAAGGATAATAGCAGGAAAGCTCCAATACAAGGAGGGAAATTATACCTTAGAAAGAGCAAGAAAGTAACCTTCTTCCAACAAATCCAAACGAAGATAGCCACACAAAAATAATTTCACCTCTAATAACAAAAATGACAGAAAGCAACAATCACTGTTCCTTAATATCTCTTAACATCAATGGACTCAATTCCCCAATTAAAAGACATAAGCTAATGGACTGGATACATAAGCGGGACCCAGCATTTTGCTGCATACAGGAAACCCACCTCAGTGACAAAGACAGACTCTACCTTAGAGTAAAGGCTGGAAAACAATTTTTCAAGCAAATGGTTCTAAGAAACAAGCTAGAGTAGCCATTCTAAAATCTTCAGCCTGAAAACACAAAGGGAGGGACTCATAGCTCCACCTGTATAGGTAGTTGAGGGTGGCCTTGCCAGGCATCAGTGGAAGTAGACAGCCTGAAAGTTTGGATTCCCTAGTGTTGGGGAATTTCAAGAGCAGGGAGGCAGGAATGGGAAGATGGTGGGAGCACAGCCTCATAGTAATTGGAGGAGTGGGGATGGGGTAAGAGGTTAGTCATCAGTGGAAGTAGAGGGCCTTGGTACCTGAAAGTTTGGATTCCTTAGTGTTAGGGAACTTGAGAGTAGGGAGGCGGAAATGGGAGGATGGTGGGAGCACACCCTCATAGAAACTCCCAGAATTATATGGATTAGACATGACAGAAGCAGGCGGAGAGAAGACTAGTTTCCAGAATTCAAACAAACAATTATATCTTGATACTAAAATTTGTTTTGAGAATTGTATATTGCAGAATGATCAGCCTTGGTGTATCTACTCATCAAGCAGTTGAGCAGACCTGCTGGAACCTCTGATGTTCTGGAATTCCAGATGGATGCAGTGAAGACACAGTGTCAGAGGCTTATCAATTTATTCTTCCCCCTTCCCCTCTTCTAATATCTCAACACCCATAATCAACTTGAAGAAGTTAATGAAGAGTCAGCACCCCTATTCTCTAGCCTTGGGGACTGAGGTGGTTGATACTGGGCTGTCTTTCTAGGCAAAAGTAGTGGTTTTGGTGGAACAGGGAGGATTAGCTAGGATTTATTGTATAGCCATAACCTATTGGTAGAAATATGTATAATTGTTATTAAGTTAAAGTTATAGTTTCTTTTTTTAATTTTTTATTAGATATTTTATTTACACTTTAGATGCCATCCCCTTCCCCATTCCCCCCCTTAGAAAACCCCTATCCCATGCCCCCTTTTCCTTTTTGCATGTATACATTTTTTAAAAATGTTAATCATAGGCTTTATAAGTTTGGTATTGCTCAATCAGAAGTGTAACCCACTACCCAACCTAGATATATCAACTATCTTTGACTGGTGGAGATACATGAACATCTGCTTCCCTGTCTCCCCCCACTTTCTCTCTTTCATCACCTAGCTTCTCCTCTCCTTCTTCTCCTCCTCTTCTTACTCCTTCTCTTCCTCTCAGTACTCCTCCCACCTTAGCTCCTCCTACATATCACCCTTCCTGTTAAAATGCAACTTTTCTCTCAAAATACAATTAGAGCATAATTATGCCAATTTGTACCAGTGAGGTACAAGATAGTCCTAATACCCCGTCCATCCTTTTGTTGACTAACCAGAACCTCTGTTGTCTATCCTAACTAAAACATTAAGTTCTGAACCTGGCTTTAGGATGAATGTCAGCTGAAAACCATCCACTCAAATCTTTTCTCTCAGGGTAAATAGCCAGGATTGGCTATGAGGCTATAAGTTTTCAACCACGTCAGAAATCCAGAATGACTGAGTTAACTATAATTGTGGGAAGCACAAAGCATAGCTTCTAAAACTTAGCCAATTTATAGAGACCTCTGAACACCTGGACACTCGCTCTACTTCAAAACATTGGAGCATCTGTTCTTCCACCTTCTGGCCCAGGATCATCTGACAGACCTTAGTGCTGCAGAATTATTAAGGGCTGATTACTGTCTTTCTAAGGAAAAGTAGTGGTTTTGTGGGAATAGAGAGGATTAGCTAGGGTTTATTGCATAGCCATAACCTATTAGTAGAAATCTGTATAATTAGTATCAAGATGAAGATATAAATTCTTAAACGGCACCAATTTACTTTGATTACAAATTTTAAGGTTTTCATTGGTATGAGCTTCTTATTGATATAAAAGTGAGATGAATATTGTTACTCTCATAGACATTGTACCAGTACAACACATTTAGGAATACAAGGCTTAGACCCAGTCCTTCTTTAACTTTTTTAACTGATTTGAGATGGTCAGCCTGTGAGTTAAGGGACTATAGCAAATTCATGGCTTGGAGTTTATTGTTAGGGTGTTTTCTATGTTTTATTTAGAAATAGCTGAGTAGAGTTAACAGGCAACAGTCCAGATTACCTTAAATGGATAGTTGGTTTTCAAAACATCAGAAAGTTATAGTTTCTTAAATGGAACAAAATTTACTTTGATTTCAAATTTAAGGTTTTCATTGGTACAAGCTTCTTATTGATATAAAAGTGAGATGAATATTGTTACTATCATAGGCACTGTGCCTGTATAACATATTTAGGAATACCCAGTCCTTCTTTAACTTTTTAAAACTGATTTGAGATGGTTAGACTGTGAGTTAAGGGCCTATAGCAAATTCATGGCTTTAAGTTTATTGTTAGGGTGTTTTCTATATTTTCTTTAGAAATAGCTGAGAGGAGTTAACAGACAACAGTCCAGATTACCTTACATGGATAGTTGGTTTTCAAAACATCAGAAATCCACAGAATTGATGTTACAAACATTTCTGTATTAATGTTCATTTTGATTAAAGACCTATCTGCTCCTGACAGCTTCCTGTCTTGGATTCTAAGAAGAAATTGCACATCTTTGGAGTAATTCCAGTTATGGAGAGACAGCCACTAGGCAAGAATTGCCTCTTTCTATCTACAGACAAATTACTGTCCAGAAAAGGACACATTTGCAGAGTAGTTGACTGATTATATCTGCCTAGACAGAGTAATCAGCCCTTAAGAAATGTGCAGCACTAAGGTCTGTCAGATGATCCTGGGCCAGAAGGCTGAAGATCGGATGCTCCAAAGTTCTGTAGTATAGGGACTGTCCAGGTGTTCAATGGTCTCTATAAATTGGCTAAGATTGAGAAGCTATGCTTAGTGCTTCCCATAATTTCAGTTAGCTCAGTCATTCTGGATTTCTGAAGGCGTTGAAGACTTATAGTCTCAACCCTGTCAGAAATCCTGGCTATTTACTTTGAGAGAAAAGATTTGAGAGGATGGTTTTCAGCTGACATTCATTCTAAAGCGAAGAAAAAAGCCAGTTTCAGACCTAAGTCTTTTAGTTAGGAGAGATGACAGAGGTTCTGTTTAGTCAACAAAATGGTGGACTGGTTATTAGGTCTACCTTGCACCTTACTGACACAAATTGGCATAGTTATGCTCTAATTGTATTTTGAGAGAAAAATTTTATTTTAACAGGAAGGTTGATATGTAGGAGGAGATATCTTGGGAGGAGTACAGAGAAGAAGAGGAGGAGTAAGGAGAGGAGGAAAAGGAGAGGAGGGGCTAGGTGATGAGAGAGAGAGAGAAAGAGAGAGGTGGGGGACATGGAGGCAGATGCTCACATGTCTCCGCCATTCAAAGATAGTTGATATATCTAGGTTGGGTATTGGGTTACACTTCTGATTGATATTAAGCATTACCAAACTTATAAAGCCTTTGATTAACGTTTAAAAATGTATAAAAGCAAAAAGGAGAAAGGGGCATGGGATAGGTGTTTTCTAGAGAGGGGAAATGGGGAAAGGGGATGGCATATGAAATGTAAATAAAATATCCAATATAAAAGAAATTAAACAAAAAGAAAAAAAGTAGATTACTGGTTGTGTACAGCTGGCTATAGGAATAGGGAGGGGCTGCAAATCAACCATAGGATGATGATGACATCAGAAATTTAGATTGTGACGATAGTTGCTCCACTCTGTGAATATTATTAACGTGTGCAAAAAAACAAAAACTGGGTGAAATTTATGGTACATAAATTGTACTGCAAGAAGACTTTTACTGAAGAGGTAGGGGAGGTGGAAAGTAAAGCTTTCTACTCTTCACTTTAAAAGCATGGCATCTTGGAGTGGAGAACTTTACAGATTGAATTATATCACTAGCTCCTTGCCAAGATAAAATTAGAAAACAAGTTTCAAGAACACATGAGCAAAAAAATTTTTAATAATGCAGGCACACATTCACATGTTGAGTCACTCACTTAGTATATTAATATAAAGTTTCTCTGCTATGGATGATTTTATAAGTCTGATTGAGACAAAAGCACACACAGGCTTATATTTAGCTAAATTCTGCATTATAATTATGTTACTAATTTTTTTATTTCTATTGAAAACTTTTTTGAGACAGGGTATCTGTATTAGAGTTCTCTAAAGTCACAAAACTTATGGAATGAATATCTCTATGATATAGATATAGATGATTTGGGCATAGGTATATAGATATAAAGTGAATTTATTGGAATGACTTACAGATTACGATCCAACTAACTCAACAATGGCTAGTTGTGAAAAGTCTAAGAATCTAGTAATTGCACAGTTGCAGAAGGCTGATTGTCTCAGCCAATCTTCTATATATGCTGGAATCCTAAAGAAATAGGCTCCAATTCCAATAAATGAATGGATATGCTAGTAAGGTGAGGGCAAGCAGGCAAAGAACAAAACCTTCCTTCTTCCATGTTCTTCTATAGACTTCCAGCAGATGGTGTGGCCCTTATTAAAGGTGTGTTTTCTCTCCTCAGGATCTGAATTAAAGGTATGTGCCTTTTTACCTCAAAGGTCCAGATTAGAAGAGAATTCACCCACTGCAAACCAAGCAGAAAATCTCTCACAGGTGTGCCTTCCATTTCTGAATTTTAGTTCATTCCAGATATAGTCAAGTTGACAACCAAGAATAGCCATCACAATATCTCTTTTGTTATCCTGGAACTCATTGTATAGACCAGGTTGGCCTCAAATTCTCAGAAATCCACCTGCTTCCCCTGTGCTTGGATTAAAGTTGTACACCATCACACCCAGCTTGAAAACTCTTTATCATCAAATTATGTATGCACCCAGTTTTAAGTTATACTTGGCAAGCTTTTGTGGGGCAAGCATATTGCTGAGAGCAATACACTTCTAGTTTTTAAAAGAAAAAAAATAAAAAAAGCAAAACATGCATTCTAAATAAAGTTGAACTTTCTGTTTTATTTCTTTCTTGTTATTTTGGCAAAGAATATATTTTCTGCTTTATGGTCACCTATATTAGTATTTTTCTTTCAACAGCATGCTGGTGAAATTTTTCTTTGAACACTTTCATTCCTCTGTTCTTTTTTTATTTAATTTTTATTTTCTGAGAATTTTATGTATGAAATTTACATAATTTTCACACCTTCTTGTTCCCTTTTAACTATATAGATATAGTCTCTCTCTCTCTCTCTCTCTCTCTCTCTCTCTCTCTCTCTCTATATATATATATATATATATATATATATATATATATATATATATATATATATAGCTATAGTCTCTTAACTCATAGGTTAACTGTCCCAAATCAGTTTAAAAAAGTTAAAAAAAGGGCTGGGTCTAGGCCTTGTATTCCTAAATGTGTTATACAGGCACAATGCCCATGAGAGTATCAATATTCATCGCATTTTTATATTAATAAGAGGCTTGTACCAATGAAAACCTTAAATTTGAAATCAAAGTAAATTTTGTACCATTTAAGAAATTATAACTTCATCTTGATAATAATTATACAGATTTCTACCAATAGGTTATGGCTGTGCAATAAGTCCTAGCTAATCCCCCTCCTGTTCCAACAAAACCACTACTTTTCCCTAGAAAGACAGACCATTATTAACCACATTAGTCCCCAAGCTCAGGGAATAGGGGAGCTGACTCTTCTTTAACTTCTTCAAGCTGATTAAGGGCATTGAGATTTTAGAAGAGGGCTGGGGGGAAGAGTAAGTTGATAAGTCTCTGACACTGTGTCTTCACTAAATCCAGATGGAATTCCAGGACATCGGAGGTTTGGGCAGGTCAGCTCAGTATGCTTGATGAGTAGATACACCAAGGCAATATTCTGCAATATACAATTCTCAGAACAAGTTTTAGTATCAAGAAAAAAAAATTCCTCCCCCCCCCAGGGGCCTGACATTTTTTTTTAAAGATGTTGGTTCTGACAACTTTTTTTTTCCGCTTGTTAAAATTGGTTGTAGTATTTACATTTCAGATTTTATCCCCTTACCCTACTTCCTCCTACCACCCAGAAACCTCCCATCCCATCCCCCTCCTCATGCTTCTATGAGGCAGTGACCACACCTACCCCCTCACTATCCCCTCCCCACCCTCACATTCCCCCCACTCTGTGTTCATTTTTTTTATGGGACCAAGAAACTCCTCTCCCACCTATATCCAACAAGGCCATCCTCCCCTACATATACCTCTGGAGTCTTGGGTCCCTCCCTATGTGTTCCCAGGCTGATGGTTTAGACTCTGAGGGGCTCTGGTTGTTTGGTATTGTTGCTTTCCACCTGGGGTCACTAACCCTTTCTGCTCCTTCAGTCCTCTCACTAAGTTCTCCATTGGGAAACCCCTGATCATATCAGTGGTTAACTGTGAACATCGTCCTCTGAGTGTGTTAGTCTTTGGCAGACATCTAAGGAGACAGCTATGTCATGTTCCTCACATTATGCACTTCCAGCCATCCATAACAGTGTTTAGCTTAGGTGGCTGTACATGGGATGAATACCCAGGTGGAATGGTCTCCTGATGGCCCCTCCTTCAGTTTCTGTTCCATGTTTTGTTTCCCTATTTGCTCCCTTGAGTATTTTTGTTTCTCGTTCTAAGTAGAACTGAGGCATCCCCTCTTGGTCTTCCTTCTTCATGAGCGTCATGTGGTCTGTGGTCTGTGGGTTGAGTCTTCGATAATCCAAGCTTTTGGGCTATCTTCTTTTGGGGTTTTTGGAAGATTACTTTCTTGCTTTTTCTAGGTTGTAGTTTCCCTCCTTGTGTTGGAGTTTTCCACCAATTATTCTTTGAAGTGCTGGATTTGTGTTGAGATACTGTGTAAATTTGGATTTGTCATGGAATATTTTGGTTTCTCCATCAATAATGATTGAGAGTTTTGCTGAGTATAGTAGTCTGGGCTGGCATTTGTGTTCTCTTAGGGTCTGTATGATATCGGTCCAGGATCTTCTGGCTTTTATGGTCTCTGGTGAGAAGTCTGGTGTAATTCTTATAGGTCTGCCTTTATATGTTATTTTGCCTTTTTCCCTTACTGCTTTTAGTATTTTTTCTTTGTTTTGTACATTTGATGTTTTGATTATTATGTGGCTGGAAGTATTTCTTTTCTGGTCTAAAGTATTTGGAGTTCTGTAGGCTTCTTGTATATTTATGGACATCACTTTCTTTAGGTTAGGGAAGTTTTCCTCTATAATTTTGTTGAGGATATTTACTGGTCCTTTAAGTTGGGAGTCTTTCCCCTCATCTATACCTATTATCCTTAGGTTTGGCCTTCTCATTGTGTCTTGGATTTCTTGTATATTTTGGGTTAGTAGCTTTTTGTATTTTGCATTTTCTTTGACAGTTGTGTCAATGTTTTCCATGGTATCTTCTGCACATGAGATTCTCTCTTCCATCTCTTGTATTCTGTTGGTGATACTTGTGTCTATGACTCCTGATCTTTTTTTAGGTTTTCTATCTCCAGGGTATTGTCCCTTTGTGATTTCTTTATTGTTTCTACTTCCATTTTTAGATCCTGCATGGTTTTGTTTAATTCCTTTACCTGTTTGGTTGCATTTTCTTGCAATTCCTTAAGGGATTTTTGTGTTTCCTCTTTAAGGGTTTCTATCTGTCTACCAGTGCTCTCCTTGAGTTCTTTGAGAGTATTATTTATGTCTTTCTTAAAGCCCTCTATCATCATCATGAGAAGTGATTTTAATTCTGAATCCTGCTTTTCTGGTGTGATGGGGTGTTCAGGGCTTGCTCTGATGGGGGAGCTGGGTTCTGATGATGCCATGTGACTTTGGTTTCTGTTGCTTATGTTCTTGAGCTTGCCTTTTGCCATCTGGTTAACTCCAGTGCTGCCTGTACTTGCTGTCTCTGACTGAAGCCTGCCTTTCCAGTTATCTAGCTTGTGTCTGATCTCCTAGGGGTCCAGATGTCTCTGTGATCTTTTCCAGCTGCACTGATTACAGTGGTACCTCTAGGATGCCTCAGGATATGGTGCCTCCAAGGTAGCAGTCCAGCTAGGTGTCTGCTGTTCTGGGCGCAGTGTCTCCTCTAGAGTATCTCAGGATATGTTGTCTGATGCTCTGAGTTCAGTTGTTCCTCTGTGGCTCTGGGTTGAATGGACCTTCCAGTATGTCTCAGGTGGAATCCAGGGTCCACACAACAGCAGACCTGGCAGAGGTCTGGTCCAGGCCTCAGATCTGAGAATTAGTTTCTAAGACACTGTCCAAGTTAGAGTGCCTGGGATCCCTGTTTCCTCTGGGTTCTTGGAGGTTGGGGACAGAGCTGCCACCCAAGATCTGCTCAGTGCTCTGGCACAGACCGGAAGGAACCAGTGTTCTGGGCGGGGAGTGACTTCCTGGGTCCTTGTGGGTCCAAGTTAATCCCTGTTTAGGGCGGGCCCTGCTGTCTGCTTACCTAAGATACTGCCTGAGTTAGAGTGCTTGGGATCCCTGCTTCTTCTGGCTTCTTGGAGGTTGGGGGCAGAGTTGCCACCCAAGATCTGCTCAGTGCTCTGGCCCAGATGGGAAGGCCTCACCCTTCATTTAAAAAGCTTCATTGTGCAGCAGATGGGGACTATTAAAAAAATTTACAATTGGCCAAATTGCAGAGAATAAGTGACTATAGGGGTGACCAGTCCCAACTGGTAGATCTATACTACAACCCACATACCTGAAGCTTATCCCTTTATTCCATTTATCCCCAGCCCAGTTTGAAGATAAATATTAGCTTTGACTCTTTCCCTTTCACAATTCTTCCAATTGTATACTCTTATTTTGGGCATAAAATAAAAATGGTTCCATGCTCTATATAAAACTTGTGCCTTCTGGTAGATAAACTTGTATAGTTTAGTTTGATATATATATATATATATATATATATATATATATATATATATATATATATATATATATACCTATTCTTTCTTCCCTTTCATTTCTGAGTACAAGATAAAGAATGGTGAAACAGGTTCTGAAAATGTGCTTCATCTCTTTTATTATTGACATTTTACATGATCTCTTCTCACCACTCAGTTATAGGACTACAAGTAGTTGTCAGTGTTTTTCCACAAAGGTGTAGGCATAGGGTGAACTTAGAATACTGTTGAAACAGCTATTCTAGGAGTAACTGTGAATGTTAGAGCTTAAATCATGGCTTATTAAATTTGAACTGTTAGTCTGTTTATTGGCCAACAGTTTCCCTTTAAAGATGGTAATTTTTAAGCATCTCTAGAAATTCACTTCTGAAACTCACCTATAACCTTTAGAAATTAACTAAGTATGTGAACCCTGCATAATTATGGCATCCATGAAAAACTGGTATTGGCTGCTCTTTATTTGTTCTTTGACTGACTTCATAATACTCAATTCTAGTTTTACTAGGAGCCAAACTGCAGTGAGCTCACATACCCCTGCTGAATGTTGCCAGTAAGAAAGTGCCCACCTGGGGCTGGAGAGATGGTTCAGGGTGCTTACTTCTCCTGTAGAGGACTTAGGTTAGGTCCCAGATCCCTCATCAGGTAGTAATTTCCTGTTATGCCAATCCTGGTAAACCTGATAACCTTCTGGCCTTTGTAGGCACTGGGTACATACATGGCACACAGAAAATGCATGCAGGTAAACACTCATACATATAAAAGATAAGTAAATAAATAAAATTTATAAAAAAGTGCACACCTATTATTTGATTCCAGCCTCATGCTTTATAAATATATTTTCCATATCTACGTGCATGGGATGAAATGTAGTTAACATTTACTGTGGATTTTATAAGGCACACATTGAAGAATGCTTTTTTCCTCCTGCAATCAGGCATAATTACTTGGGAGAAAAGTCAAAGCTTTTTAAAATAAGGGCTGCCTTCACTAAGAATACTGTTGAGTATTTGGGATTAGTTTGTTCAGCCTGATGTAATTAACACAGATGAATAAGGTATAGTGAGGGAGAGGCTTTCTTCTCTAGGCCATTGTTATTTAAAAGACCAATAAGGAACATGGGAGTTCAATATAACCTAAAGGCATTTCTTCTAAATGTCTCTTTTCTTCAAAAAGGCATTGACTTTATTGTTAAGAAAGTACCATCCACTTACGTCATCATTTAAAATATTTTGTTAGTTCATGCGTTAATCACTTTCAGAAGTCCTTTTACTAAGTCATAGTTTCTCCAGAAAAAAAAAAAAAAAAAAAAAAAGGCTGGCAGTAGCTGAGGGTTCTTTTCGTTTCCCCATGCTAGATTTTGAGCAGGTTTTCAGCCTGTTGTAGTTAGTATTGGCTTCAGGGCAAGTGCATTGTGAAGCCATCTTGTGGCTGGCAATGCCTTTGTTCTGTGGAAATGTAAGACGAGAAGAGAAGGTGATCTAATAAGGTTGCTATTAGTCCTCAGTGCTGGTGTGTTGCCAATGTCAATTCTAACTGCTATAGAAGAAGCTCGCTGTCCAAAACCCTATAGGCAGTACACATGGCCTATATTCTGAACAGAGGGGTGCGCTGTGAAAAGTAACTAAGGCCAGAGAAGAGCAAGGAATCTTTCTTAGAGAGTTGTCTTGATTTTTTTTGTCTTTAATTGTCTCTTCATGAACCTTCTGTATCTCCCTCGTTTCTATGACCTATTTATTTATTTATTTATTTATTTATTTATTTATTTATTTATTTGTTTATGCATATGAGTACATTGTAGCTGTCTTCAGACACACCAGAAGAGAGCAGTGGATCCCATTACATGGTGTGAGCCACCATGTAGTTACTGGGAACTGAATTCAAGACCTCTGGAAGAGCAGTCAGTGCTCTTAAGCCCCTCCATGACCCTTTGAATTCCTGCAGTTTCCTCTCCTTGAGTTGGCCATTTGTAATTCTAAAGAGCTGAAGTACTGCCCTGGGCCACTGTGTAAATTAACCCATCTTTCTACTCTAGCACACATTTATTCACTCACCAAGCATATACTATGCACACACTTCTTCTGCTCATTGCTTTATGCAAGTCACTAGGTACCTGTCTGGAATAGGACAGTGTTTGTCTTAGGAAGAGACTAGCAGGAGGCCCTCAGTAATCTGCTACCTCGTTTATTGGACTTTCTTTTGGGATCAATACCTATGGGAAGGAAGAGACAGCAACACCTAAAGAGGGAAGGCTTAAACTTCTGCTTCAAACAGAGTCCTTTATTGATCTGTAGGGGAAATCTGGTATTGGAAAGACAAGAAGTCAAGCCTTTGTACTTGAATTGTTCAGACTTTAGATGCTATGGCTGCCCTGGTTTAGGTCTTGCATGAGGGGATCCATTTTTTCCACCCAAGGCAATCCTTGAAAGTGTCTAACAGAGAGCTATGGTTTAACATTCTCAATAGCTTAGGGAATGAGTTCTTCTGTTCTGAAGAAGATCTTAGGCAGTTCCTCATAGTGTCCACAATTACAGCCAGCTAATGCAGAGGCGGCTATGACAATTACCTCAGTCCAGGAGGTTGGGAGTGGAGGAGAAGGAATGCCATCCTCACTAACCATTTGGAATGGCACCATTAGAACATCTAGAAGTAAATGGTAGCCATGTGCCAGAAGTTTCCTTTTCTTACATTTGTTCTGGAATTTTTGTTCCCTACAAAGTTGGTAGCAAAGGAATAAAGCTCCTCCCTACTCTCTAAATAGGACATCAAGTTAGTTAAGAATGTTCAAAAACATTTCTCTTTCTATAGGGCTCCACAATGGAAATTATGAGAGGCTATTTCTGATGATTGTCTTAAAGGACGCCTACTGGGAAAGGCATATTTTTTTAAACATGTCTAGGGTACCATGTGTTTCAGTTGTCCTGGGAGAGTACTGATTTATGCCATTCTTCCAACATAATTATGAATAGTACAATTTGACCTTAGATATTCAGGCTGATTATACGGAGACCTTACAAACACTAGATAGAATGTGCTTATCAACAAGAATATTATGCTGCAAGATAATAACCTTGAAAGACCAAATTAACACTTATTCCCAAGTTATTGTCATTGATGCAAACGTTTTTAGAACTCTGCTGTTGGAAACGCTGGTAGGATTTGTATATAAAATATTCACAAGGGCTACCAATCTCTTTGCATTCTGTCTCGTTCTTTGTCTTCCCACCATTCTCTCATGCTGCTTTCCTCCATCGTAAGAAACAATCCTGTTGCCCACACTGGTGTTATTCCCCATACCCATGGGAATTGGCTTTGTTTCAGTTTTTCTCCTAAGTCAAAACTTTCTTCCAAGAACGAGAATGTGAGAACTTTTAATACAAAGTATGCCTACAATTGCAACTTTTTTCATTCCCTGTCTCTCTTTTTCTTCCATACTTTCTCCCTCTTTTACATAGCATATTAAATAATACAGCAGAAGGAAAGTAATCACAGCTGTTGTGCACTGAAAGGGTAATTCATAACACCTTTCTTTTTTTGCCTGAAGTCTGTACCACTGGACAAAGACAGAAAAGCTAGCTGGGAGAGGCAAAAGCGTTAGTTGCATGGACTTTGGAACACAGGTGGGAAGCAACAGTGTATTTTCCAGTGATGAAACATTACCTTGACATTCTCCTCTAGTACCAGTGCAAGAACTAGTAAGTTGATAGTCAACAAGGAACAAGGCCAGTGTAGCTGTTTTCTAGTTTTGCCAAATCACTCCTACGTTGCTGACTTCTGTCGTTGTGAATTCCTTTGATCACTGATGGGTGAAGCACACTTTGCATGTGGAAGGTTCTGAAAACAGTCAGAACAATACAATTAGATTGATTTCAAGGTTTCTTAAAATCAATCCCTTTAGCCCTTCACAATCCTGAATCTTTGTCCTTTCCACTTTATTTGGTTTGCTGATGCACACTGACCTTCATCTTAGAGTCTGCATCCCAGGAAACAAGCACAATACCTCTCAAATGCTTTGGCTGCTTCTATCACTTTGTTGCTTGTATCATTGTTTCTGCTTCCTGAGAGCACCAGCTAGCACGCATGCTTCGTCTTCTAATACTACTGATTGTTTTGTGTGAGGGGCCAGGCTACAGATGCAGCTTCAACTATGACGATTGTGCTGGGCTCTAAAACCTACCTAGGACCTGGTAGACCAATAGAGGTCCCAGCTTCACCAGCAGCTCCTCTTGAGTGTGGTAGAAAACAAAGTTCTGTGGGGATGACTTTGATGAATAAGAGAGGATGGATGAGTTTCTCGAGGCTGTGTCACTGTGAACCAGTTAGATGCTGTTCAGAAGCTAGAGCTAGTTCAGTGATATTACCTGCAAGGACTTTATATATCCTCCCACCTGCATATGCCTCCTTACCTACGTAGACCCTCCCACTTGCCTATGCCTTCCTAGTTACAAAAGCCCTCCCATCAGCATCAACTCTCCTACCTGCCTCTGTCTTCCATTTACATAAACCCTCCTCCTGCCTCTGCCTTCTTTCTCATCTGCATATAAGCCCTTCTACCAATCTTTTCCTTTTCATTTGCATAAGCTCTCCTCTACCTGTCTATTCACCTGTCTTCCCACATAGGTGGTCTTTCACCTGCTCTTACCCTTTCACTTGCATATGCCTTCTAATCCGTTTATTCTTTTTTCCTATGCATACCCATAAGCATTTGCTCAGCCACTTGCATATGCCCTTCCTGCCTGTATATTCTTCCTCACTGAAGATAATCCCTTTGTGCCTTGACTCCACACACCCTTCCTCCTTTACTAGGCTTTCCTTTCTTAATTGCTTTCCAAGGTGAGCCTTTCCTTCACAATCTAGGGTAACACAGCAAAAATAGGATGTGTCTTAGCACACTGGACATCGACTTCCTTGTAATAAAAGCATGATCATACTGCATGTAAGACTTTTCCATCATAAATTTATCCTCTTTGCCATCTCTACTTTCTTCGCCATATTCACAGAGCCACTTCTTTTAATACAGAAAATTGTACCCACTCTTAAATACCATTATTATAATCTGTTCTGTCCTATCTGAAATGAAGATAATTATCATTTCTCTAATAGTCTGAAATGACTTTTTGTATTGTTACTTTGCCTAGTCGAATTCCTAATGTACATTCATCTAACATGGAGTAATTTAGCAGCAAAATGGTATGATAAAACACTATTAAAAATGACTGCTCATGATAAAAAGGGTTCAAGGGCTAAAAATAATTGCAGGTATTGTATTGGGGCCCGGGTATAGGTTTTTTCATTTGGACTAGCTAGAGTAGCAATAAGATGATAAGAGGAAATTTTGTCAGAAAGAAAAAAAAATGAAGGAAGGCACAAACATCCAAATTACCCATCTCTTGAAGTGGCTTTTAAGCATTAAAGCATTATTCAGATATCCAAAATTACTTGGTAAGATTTTAGTCAATAGAGTGAGTGGACAGAAGAATGGACTTCAGGCACCAGGCACTGTAATCTCGGTTGCTGATCAGTGTTGCCTAGTATGAGTGGCAAACCTCTCATGCCAGAGATAAGACTTTCAGGCCTTTGGCTTCTCAGAGAATGAGAAATTTCTTCTCAGTAAAGGTAGGATTTCACCTGTGGTTTTGCTGTCACCAGGTTCTTGTCAAGGTTTTGCCCAGCTCTACTTTCACTGGGCTGGTGCAGGCTTGTTGGAGTTAACTGGACAAATCTCAGACTGGCTCATCTTTCAGTGGATCAGATAGTGGAAAGTCAGGGGTGCTTCTGTAACTTAAGGAAGCTGAATGTCCCTGTGTCTTAGTCACTGTTATATTTCTGTAAAGAGACACTATGACTACAGCAACTCTTATAAAGGAAAACATTTAAGTGGGGGCTTGCTTACAGTTTCAGAGGTTTAGTCCACTATCATCATGGTGGGAAGCTAGGTGCTACACAAGCAGAAGTGGTGTTGGAGAAATAGTTGAGAGCTACATTCTGTTCCACTGGCAAAAAGACTTGGCACAGGCTCTTAAAACCTCAAAGCTCACCTCCAGTGACTCACTTCTTTCAACAAGGCCACATCTCTGAATCCTTTCAAAAAGTGCTACTCCCCATAAGCAAGTATCCAAATCTACAAGCCTCTGAGGACCATTCTTATTCAAACCACCACACCCTGGTTTTGTGTTTCTTGTATCTCTAATCCATGGCACCTTCACTGTTGTTAATGTTGGCTGGTATATTTGGTCACTGCCACACATCTCTGCTATGTAACATTTTTCTCTTTTCTCTGCCTACACAATCTCTCTCTCTCTCTCTCTCTCTCTCTCTCTCTCTCTCTCTCTCTCCTTCTCAACCAACATTTTTTTTCAAATTTTGAAATAATTGTACATTTACAAAAATGGTACAAATTATTTCAGTAGGTCAGTAGATATTTATGTGTTCTCCTGTAAGCATCTTGTATCATCAAATTCAGTTATTCAAACCAGGAGCGTTGCTATTACATAAAGAATCAAGCTATTTCTTCCGTGCAAATAGTCTTAGCTACTCCAGAATCCCACAAGTGCCTTTTTCTCCTCTGGGATCCCATGTCACATATACTTATTATATCTTTTCTTCTTCTTTTTCTCTCTAATCTGTGACAGTTCTTCAGTCTTGCCTTTTGTGACTGTGAACTTTCTAAACATCTCCTCCCTCCCTCCCTCCCTCCCTCCCTCCCTCCCTCCCTCCCTCCCTCCCTCCCTCCCTTTTTTCTTTCTTTCTTTCTTTCTTTCTTTCTTTCTTTCTTTCTTTCTTTCTTTCCTTCTTTCTTTCTTTCTTTCTTTCTTTCTGTCATTATTTCTTTCAATAGGGTCTTACACTGGCTGTCCTGGAATTCACTATGTAAACCAGGCTGGTCTTGAACTCACAGAATCCTCTTGGCTCTGCCTCTTCTGTGCTGAGACTAAAGGCATACTATATCAAGCCCAGTAGTAACCTGTAAAACTTTTAACGAAAGTTCTATTACTCCTTAACAGCACTTTTAATTTGGAGTGATTTTTTTCCCAACAATTAGTGTAAAGTTGTGCAGGTTTTGCCAGCACAATGTAGAAATTTGCTGTGCCTTTACTACCACATCGCCACAGGGGCACAGGCTACTCCATTATTTGGTTTAGTTAGTGGCTGCCAAGTTTCTCTCCTGCAGGGAAAGCCTTTCCCTTTGACATTGATACAAACTGTAAAGAAATGTTTTTGCCACTATGCTAATCCTCATCTTTCTTCAAAATTTCACCTACTGATTTTAACATAGGTAAGTCTTGCCTGCAACAATTATTATGGTATTTGCCATGTTGTAATTTTTTATTTTTCTCATTCTATCCATTTTTTACTAATTGTTCTTGTTAACTGACCCACTTTTTGATATATACAATTTCTTATATATATGGATATATATATAAGACACACATATATACACACAAACAATATTTTCTGATTTCATAATACATACATTCTCTTCCCCATACCCTCTTTTATCTTTCTTTCATTCCAGCCATAGCTACCAGTATCTCATATTCATGACTTTTGGATTTATTCTGTGACCCATTCAGTTTAACCCGATCCATCTGTGTGACCACTGGATTGGAA